>NC_068294.1:39158558-39241058 GCF_025860055.1 Xyrauchen texanus | reverse complement strand
ATTTGCTCAGCCAAAATACTATTGGGGCTTAATCAGTTGAATCTCAAGACACTAATCACTTTCCATTAGAACGAGACGCTGCAGATGCTTTTTTGAGATCAATGAACACACTGCCATTGTGTCGGTTTTCAGAGACCAAGCCTGGTCCACAGAGAATTCCAGACTAATTATTTGGCAAATCATTTCCTCATGCTATTACATCATAAACCTGTATATAAGACATGTGCTAAATTGGATATCACCAATATACTACATAATTACCAATATTTTTGTAGAAAAGTCACTGCCACAATGATAGGGTGTTGCTATGTGATTGCTAGGGTGACCTGAGTGGTTGTCAGAGCATTACCAAGTGGTTGCTAGTTGGTTGCTAACTAGCCCAAGTGAAAAGAGGCCATAGCCAAGATATTCTGGTCCCTAGATGGCTCAAGATTTGGCCATTCATCTCAATGACAAAAAGTGTCCCACTTCACCTGTATTCACCCTAGTGATGCTTGCTTTAGAAAGCACTACTAATAAACAAATTCCACTTTTGAAATCAACTAAAATATGTTTGAGGGGAACTAAAGTTACATACAATGCTAACACTCTATATAAAGCTAATGTTGAATCAGGGCTGTTTTAGAGATTTTATCCAAATGGTTTGGACATGCACTACGTTTGTTACGACAACGCAGGCCATGCTGCCATGTGGTTTTCATTTGGACAATTTTTAACGCAGACATACTGTATATATACGTGGGTTTTCAATAACTGTGAATTCACAGCATAGAGAGAGAGACCATCTTTCTGCAAAGCATTCACCGGAGGTGCTGCTGTTTGATGTGTAACCTGGCAACACACTGGAGGAATGAGTTTTCCCTCCACCTTCCTGAATCTCTCTAAATGACACCTGCGCTGACTGAACTTCTTGAGTTCCTCTTTATTTGGAACTCACAGCTAGTTGAACTCCCTAATTTTTCACTCTACCGAAGCACATTCCCCAAGAGACCTGTGCAGAGAAAAGCAGGGATTTGTTGTCAGCTCTCTCGTTATTATGATTGGCTGACAGCATACCCCCTGACTGAGGGTCTGATTTCAGAGGTGTCCTGTTGGAATAAAGTTGTGTACTTAAGAAAGACCACAGTAAAAAATATGCAGGATATCGATAACGGAAAACACAAGGAATTGTCAAAAAGATTAAGTCAAAATACATGAATTTGCCCATCTTTAAGTAGGCAGAAGAACAAAACAACCCTTGCTCAGTCAGGCCTTTGAATAATAAGTTAAATACATAACATTCAATTAAATATACAGGTCATTAAAAATGGGAGGGCTTGTGTCTTTCGCCATCATTATGAATTGAAGCCAGATTGGCTTTATAGTATAGTATAGTAAAATAAATGCCTCAGAAGTACAACCAATTAGCAACCTCCATTAAGCTGGCAAGAATAAAGTCAAGGCTCCCTCTAGTGAAAAATATCATACACTTTTGGAAGAAAACAATTGCAGATATTGCCACTTTTATTCATGTAAAGAAGGGCAACAATGCATTCAAAATGAATTGTTGTGGCAATATAAATTCTGCATAGCATAATAGTCAATGCAAAAAGTCTTTACTGTAAAAGGCCTGGCAAAAATGTCATCATTTCATATTTGATGTGATCAAAATAAACGAGATCTGCTCAACATTAAAATTAGTTTAGTATGTAGGCCTAATAACAACTACTGGACACGTTTATATATTATATTTGTGAATTATTCACCCATAAATAGTTTGGGTTTGAATTCAAATAATTCACATTAAACTAATTATGTATATCAATAATGAAGAAAGAGTTATCACGCATGAGAAAAGTTGTACAGGAGTAATACAGGAGCACTAAACGAACATATTTGAATAATATTAAAGAGAGCAAACTTCTGTACGAATATTAGAACGCGACAAATATCGAACGCAGTCATTATAATCAACTAACTTTTCGCGCGCTTGCAGTGTTGACAGTTTCGTTGATCACGATGAGAACGTTCTAATTTTGCCGCGTTCTGTTAAAATGTGAGCGTTCAAATGTTGCCGCGTTCTGTTATAACGTGAGCGTTTGAATGTTGATGTGGCGCAATGAAAACGCGCTCTTACCTGAGAAAAAGGGAATCCCAATCCAAATCCGACAGAAAAGCGTAAAATCTCTCTTCATTTCCAGGTTTCCAGTCCTCCGGGGTTTTAGATATTCTATCAAACTGGCTTGTTTTCTGATGTCATTTAATAAAGCGAGCAGAAGAACTTCAGATTCAGGTGAAACCAAGAGAAGAGTCTCCTCGAGAGGATGTGCCACAGGACGCCAGGAATAAAACGTTCTTTTTCCTGTTTAAAAGAGAATCCTGAAGTTCTGAATGGATTTACAATCATTTCCTTTTCCTCTAACTGACTCATATGCCTCCTTTCGTTCATAAAACGCCCGTGTCCTCCTATGTGATAATACTATTACTCCCCCAGTCTGAAATATCACATACCATGAAAAGTGCCTGGCCCCCTGGGCTTTAAAGTTTCAACTCACAATACATTTGCACACAGCTAACAGATCCTCTTGAGAGCCAGCAATCAAATTGTGTTCTCTGCTAACAGTGGGCATACACCAATCAGCCACAACATTAAAACTACCTGCCTAATCTTGTGTAGGTCCCCCCAAAACAGCACCAACCTGCATCTCAGAATACAACCCCTGGCAAACATTATGGAATCACCACACTTAGAGGATGCTCACCCAGCTTATTTACTTCGGAGCAAATAAACAAATCACAGATATTACACAAAACTATTCTTGTTTAATAGCTGAACATTCTGGCTGTGTGAAACTTCCCTCAAACTAATGAAATTACATTATTTTCATTAATGGCATATTTTTTTTCCAGATGAAGTAAAGAAAAAACGTATGAAATCACCTTATAATCTGCCTTTCTAAAACAAATACCGGTACAAGTCTAAAAAAATGGTAATTAGTTTGCAGTTAAAAGAGAGCGCTTACAGACCTTAACATGCTGTTGGACTTGGCTACTTGAAAGGAAACATGGCCCCAACAAGAGTTGTCAATTGAAACAATGGAAAGGATTATAAAACTCCTTCAAGAAGGAAATCCAACATGGAGTGTGGCAAAAGAAGTTGGTTGTTCCCAGTCAGCTTTGTCTCAAAATTTGGTGCAAGTACAAACAAAATGGGAAGGTTATAAAAGGACAAAATATGGGTAGACCAAGGAAGACGTCAAAGCATCCGAATAGAAAACACAAAGCAAATAAAAAATGCACAACAAAACAAATGAAAAACAAATGGGTGGAAACAGGAGTCAATGTTTGTGACCGAACTATAAGAAATCGGCTTACTGATATGGGATTTACAAATAGAAAAGCCAAATGAAAACCAGCACTAAAACCTAGACAGAAGAAAACAAGGCTACAGTGAGCTAAAGAGAAGCAATCATGGAGTGTGGATGATTGGATGAAAGTGATATTCAGAAATGAATCACGAATCTGCATTGGCCAGGGCAATGATACTGGGTCTGTCTCTAATGAAACATACAAAGATGACTGCCTGAAGACTGCCTGAAGAAAACAATAACATTTCCCCAGTCATTTATGATATGGAGTTGCATGTCAGGTAAAGGACCAGGAGAGATGGCAATCATTACCTCAACAGTCAATGCACAGGTGTATGCACAATGAAATTTTGGACATTTTCTCATTCCATCAGTAGAAAATAGGTTTGGTGATGATGAAGTCATTTTTCAGGATGATAATGCATGTTGCCACAGAGCAAGGAGTGTTAAAGCTTTCTTCAGGAAAGGCATATCAACCCAATTTATGGTGGAAATTGAAATAATTGATCCATGACTAGGCTCCATCCTGCAAATCTGATATGTTTACCGCTATTCGAGAAAGTTGGAAGCAGCATGATGGAGAATATTGATTTTCAATACTGAAGTCCACGTCTCAAATAATTCAGGCCGTCATAAAAGCCAGAGGAGCAACAAAGTACTAATTGTGATTTTTGTTGTTGTTGTTGTTGTTGTTGATTCCATAATTGTTTCCTCAACATTGAGCGATTCCATAATTTTTTCCTCTATTTGATCTGGAAAAATATATACAGTCCGGTTATCTGAATTACTGTAGACTTTGTCAGTTCGAACCAGTCTGGCCATTCTCTGTTGACCTCTCTCATCAACAAGAGATTTCTGTAATTTTTTGTTTTTGGCACCATTCAGAGTAAACTCTAGAGATCAGCAGTTACAGAAATACTCAAACCAGCCCATCTGGCACCAACAATCATCCATGCGATTATTATGCAGTGCATAAATTCATGCATATACGGGTCAGGGGCTTCAGTTAATGTTCACATCAACCATCAGAATGGGGAAATAATGTGATCTCAGTGATTTGGACCTTGGCATGATTGTTGGTGCCAGATTGGCTGGTTTGACTATTTCTGTAACTGCTGATATCCTGGGATTTTCACGCACAACAGTCTCTAGAATTTAATCTGAATGGTGCCAAAAACAAAAAAACATCCAGTGAGGGGCAGTTCTGTGGATGGAAAAGCCTTGTTGATGAAAGAGGTCAACAGAGAATGGCCAGACTGGTTCTAACTGACGAAGTCTACGGTAACTCAGATAACCACTCTGAGGTGCGTTTCTCAAAACTATCATTAGCAAACTATGGTCGTAAGTTCCATTGTTACCACCATAGTTCAACTATTTGGTGTTTCCCAAAACCATAGTTCCATTGAACATTTGCAAAATTGTATAGTTGGAACTACAGCTCTCCTCCACCTGTGGTTAGAAGCATAGTTTCTTGTTAGTTTGCGTTGTCGACATCATTGATTTCGCCGCAGCCGGGGTGTGTACTATTCAGAGTTATCACCCCCTATGCCCTATTAATTTCAAAGACTTCCCCATCCACTCTGAGAGCTTTGAAAGGCTTGATGTTGTGGTGCTCAAAGTTATTTTTATTGGAAATTCAGTTTGAAACGATCTTACAGCATGACTGTCACAACTGTTCTCCTTCAAAGTGCCCTCCGAAGGCATTGTTTATGACGTTTGGGACACAGGATTGGCTTAGTTTTCACATAGAAAAGATGAGTTATTTTATTATTTACAAGCAAATATATTTGTAACAACTTTTCCAAAGATACATTTCACATATGGCTATATATGTAAAACACAATATGCATGTTAATGGTTTTCACTGAAATAAAAAGTTATCTGTACTGTACCTAGAGTATAGGCAACATATCTGCAGTACTTTGAGTATAGTCAGAAAAGTGCAATGTAAGTGTAAAATTCATTCATTTACATATTTCACCTATTACACTTTCATACTGTATGTAAAACATAATTTCCTAAATCACAGTGTAATTTTATATAGCCAATATGCCCAAATAAATGAACAATAATTATACAAATACACATGTATCGCCATATCTGATCTCTGTGTGGGATAACATGTCTGTGTAATTGGAGGTGTTCACAGAAGTAGAATATAATAATAGAATATGGAATATTCTCAATAGCCTATGTTATAGAAAACAAATGTGTACTTCTTGTTTGCAGTAGTCTTTCAATTAATGTTTGCAGTTGGGAAATAATACATAGACCAAGGTAGGAAATTACACAAAATGTTTATTAACTCAAGTTATCTCAGTCAGATGAAATAATAGAAAATACAGTAACCAAACTGTATTTAAAAATGAAAAAGTAACCATTTCCGGAATTAAACGTTCTCTGACTTCTGCTCCTGCAGGATGCATTCTGCCTTGATGTATATTCAGTGGATCATCATCATCAGTAGCAGCAGCATCTTCATCATCATCAACACCAGCATGACCCCCGTCTTCCTCCTCAGGAAATTACATTTCCGTGACTGTATTTTTTGTGGAGTTTTGGGGAAAGTCAGCATGGTGTTCATAGGCTGTAACAGCAAAGGTGTTACTGCTTTCACAGCCTTGCTGACCCAAGACTTGCTGAGCCACAGGCCATCACCAACCACCTCCATAAAACTTCCCACAGCACAATAATGCAGTGCAGCAAAGAACTCCACTGTTGGACTCAAGGCGTAGTTTCTCCTTGTGGCCCTCTGAAGGTGTGGTTTTACAACCTGCAGCAATTCAAGGATCTTGGTCCTTGGAATCCGGAATTTTCATATGATGTCATCACTAGATAGAGGGTCAAGTGGGGAGAAATGTGTCCTTATGTAGGCATTTATATACACTACCTGACTTCTGCGTCGCCTTTTGTGCTCAGGCTGTAGGATTCTTTGTAAAGCCGCCATTGTTTTTTTTCTCTCAATCTGCTTTTAAGTCCTCGTGGTCACGTAGTGATTTGCCTCAATCCGAGTGGCGGAGGGCGAATCCCAGCTGCCTCCGCGTCTGAGACCGTCAACCCACGCATCTTATCACGTGACTTGTTGAGCGCATTGCCACTGAGACATAGCATGTGTGGAGGCTTCACGCCATCCACTGCGGCATCCACGCTCAACTCACCATGCGCCTCACTGAGAACTAACCACATTATAGCGACCACGAAGAGGTTACCCCATGTGACTCTACCCTGCCAAGCAACCGGGCCAATTTGGTTGCTTAGGAGAACTGGCTAGAGTCACAAAAGCCGCCATTGTTGAGCATTTGATACACACATAGATACTGTATTTGTTAGGAGAGTTATTAATACACCTGCTACTAGTACATCTGAGGAATGGATAGAAACACCTTGGTGGCTAATAATCATCTAAATTAACTAGCTAAATGTGAGTGTTTCATCAATGATTTGTGACAGTAATAGGGCACAGCTTAATTTGATTATCAAATTATTGTATTCATCTGTTAATGGGTTTTTTGTTTTAAAATAGGCTGCTGACATGCTGGTTTTTTCATAGTTATCATGCTGTGGCTTGGGAAAAATGAGAAGGCCTCTCTTTAGAATTGTCAGAGGATTTTAATAAAGGATGTGTTTTGTGTCATGTTTGGCCAATATTATCATGGCTATTTTCTTGTGTATTGAGAAAATCTGTACATAGCCAGCTTTGGTTACTTGACTGTTGTAGTGTATTCACGTAGTGTGATGGTGGGTCACCACTGCAAAACAATATAGGTTTGTATTTAATTCCATACATAGGATTCTTAATCACACTTACAGTATATCATTTATTAATGACATTTTTCTGGTAGTTGATCATTAAGTAATGATATTGCATGACATGATTCACCACAATAATTGCTTACATTTGATCTGGCATTCCAATGCTACTGTGATGCAACAAGTCACAAGTATCACCAATTATGTGCTCATTTCTACATGTTAAACTAGTGGAGGAATTCCCAGTGTCTTAGAAAAGCAATAACTAATTAAAAAATGACAGAGTGTTTTTGGTCATCAAATTGGATTATATTTTGTGTTTAAATTCAGATTCAGATTAAATTCAGGGTTTTAACATTCTTCGTATGTTTGTTGGAGTAGATGGAATAGGTCTATAACATTTCATACTACATGTCAACTATCCAAAAGTATTTCATGTTAGCCACTTATTTTACATCCCATCTGGACTTTGTAAATTTAAAAACTTTAAACAAACATCCTTTGTGCAAAACAGTTGCCTGAATTGCTTCAAATTAGGTTTTTAAAAAGAATAGCATTTTGAAAGTGCATGGGCACCATCTGAAACAATAATTAAATGAAGCAGCGAGCGTGTGCTAGTATGACCAGAGACACTCAAGAATCTGACCTACTGCATGCACCAAAATTCCAGAGAGAGAGAGAGTGCGTGTGTGTGCGTGCATGTGTGTGTTTTAACAGGGATGTCCCATGTTTGATTTGGCTCCAGAAGCATTCATTAGTAGGAATGTTATGATGGGCAGGGGATTCTCAAGGCATAGTGTTACTTGGCACGTGTACAAACACTACGTAACATACTAATGAAGTGACTTAGATTTTTCACAGCCAGCCTAAAATAAATAATAAAATAATTTACATATAGGCACTGCAGAAAGTATTTGGACACTTAAAGGGATATTCCTATTTCAATACAAGTTAAGCTTAATAGGCATCATTTGTGGCATTATGTTGATTACCACAAAAATGTATTTAGATTTATACCTCATTTCCTGTAAAAAATAAAAAATAAATAAAAAGCAAAAAACTGAGTTGAGGCACTTACAATGGAAGTGAATGGGGGCCAATCCATAAACATTAATACACCCTGTTTAAAAAGTGTAGCCACAAGACGTAAACAATATGCATGTTAACATAATTTTAGTGTGATAAAATCGCTTACTTACCTTTTCTGTGTAAAGTTATAGCCAATTTTACAACTCTGTTGCCATGACGACGTAAAGCAATAAAAGAATACGATTTAAACAACTTTACAGCGCAAATAACACACGTTTTAACAGAATTAATGTAAATGCTTTAATTAAATTATAAGCTTCACATTTGTGCCTCCAAAAATTGGCCCCATTCATTCCATTATAAGTGCCTCATTGTAAATCAATTAAAATGTCTGAATGTCATTATAACACGATCAAGCCAAGTGGCATTCACTTTAAAGAAAGATTGAACAAGCATCATTTTCAAGCACAATGTTTCTCAAAAAGACGTTTGTTCGGTTTGAAATGATAAAACTATATACTATATTTGTCAGTTTTTTGTAGAGCATAGTTAATGTGATGAACTACACATGTTGTTGTGACCAGTAATTGTCAGCTCAAGGCTCTATATCTGCTTGATCTAACCCTTAAACTCCTTGTTGGTGTAACCTAATTCAGTCAGGTTGAATCCGTCATACTAAATCAAAGTTTTCATTTAAATAAAACCAGTTCAATTTTGATGTCACAACATAAAGCTAATTTTTTAGGTTCCTAACAATGTTTTTTACAGTGTATTATATTGTTGTTATTATTATTAATTATTATTAGTATGATGATTATTATTATTGAGGTTTTCCGGTCTGCCACATGAAAAGCGCTGCGTTTCCTCTGGCAGTGTTCTCTCCAGTCCAGCTCAAGGTCTGGACCTTGAAGTGCCACAATTTCATCTTCCACATCCTGGGGTCAGGAAACACATTACTCAGCTCTCCCGTTCATAAGAAGGAAATGAGACCATGTCAGTCACCACCAGGAACTAACAACACTGCCAAGAACAGAACTGAGAACTTTCAAAACTAAATGAATATGGACTGAATGGCACAGATTTACAAGGATTTCAGTAGTTACGACCGCCATGTTCAGATGTTTTGGAAAACAAGTCGATTGAACTTACTGTGGCACTTTAGTTCAACCTAGCATTGCTTCTAATGGAAAAGCCTTTCCTTGCCAGAGAAATGACCGGGCATTTAGACCGTTTCTGAAACTCCATTTTAGTGCACTACTAAACAATAACCTCTCAGTAACCCCGTGATAATAGAAGTTGTTTTCAAGAGAGAGGCTGTATTTGTTCCCATTACATTATGTCAAACTGGATTTTTACATTTAAATGTGAGTGTTGCTTTCCTGCACAAAACTCACCACCACAATGCTAAAGTGTTGTGAGCTGGTTGCCAGGGTGTTGCTATGTGGTTGCTAAGGTATTCTGAGTGTCTGTTAAATCATTTTTATGTGGTAACTATGGTGTTATGGGTGGTTGCTACTGTAGGTGTTGCTACTTAAAGGGATAGTTAACCCAAAAATGAAAATTCTCTCATCATTTACTCACCCTCATGACATCCCAGATGTGTATGACTTTCTTTCTTCTGCTGAACACAAATCAATATTTTTCGAAGAATATCTCAGCTCTGTAGATCCTTACAATGCAAATGAATGGTGGCCAGAACTTTGAAGTGCCAAAAAGCATATAAATGCAGCATAAAAGTAATCCATATGACTCCAAAACAGATCAATATTGAAGTCATTTTTTACTATAAATCTCCACTTTCACTTTCACATTCGACTTCATATGTTTTTGGTAATTCACATTCTTTGTGCATATCGCCAACTACTGGGCAGGGAGGAGAATTTATGGTAACAAAAATACTTCTGTTTCTCACCCACACCAATTATATCGCATCAGAAGACACCGATTTAACCACTGGAGTCATATGGATTACTTTTATGTTGCCTTAAGATGCTTTTTGAGCGTCAAAATTTTGGTCAACGTTCACTTGCATTGTATGGACCTACAGAGCTGAAAAATTCTTTTAAAATCTTTGTTTGTATTCTGCAGAAGAAAGTAAATCATACAAGAGTAAAATGAGTAAATAATAAGAGAATTATAATTTTCAGGTGAATTATTTCTTTAATGCCCCAAGTCAGAGGAGCTCCAAAATCAATGTACAGTTCAGTTCTTTCCTTTTATTTTTATTTCATCTATTCTTTTTTTAAAACCTGCAGATCAGTTGACCGCTTTTCTCTTTTTTATGATTTTTTTTTGGTTTTGTTTGTACAGTATGTAGAATTAAAGACAATATTCTGGTTCCTGGATATGGTTTGGTTCACTCCTTCAGTCCAAGTCTATATATTTTCACCCAATTAATCAGTTGCCAGGCAAAAATCATAAGTCCAATTATTTAGAAAAGTAATAGAACACCTTTCCTCAAAAAGCTGCATGATTTGAGGCACCATTCATGTCTACAGCGACAAAAAAATGTATAATATACTCATCAACATTGTAAGACAAACATGTCAATCTTTAGAAATGGGAGCTTTGGATACTTCAACACTCTGTCAAATGCACTGGGCAAAGCTAGAGAGCTGGAATGTTAATAGTCTGTTTAAATCATGTTTAAAAGGCAACCCAACCCTGTGGAGGAGGGCTGAGCATTGCTCTTATTTCCAGCAACCAAAACACCCCCAAACCCCCCAGTCCCAAGACGACAATAAAGTAGTTTGAGGGCACACGGACTCTCATTCTGTTTGTGTGACCCCTCACAGGGGGCAGAAGGGAAGAGGATGTTGATGCACTTGCCTGCTCCAACAGATAATGGCAGTCCCATCCTTGCTGTTTTCTGCATCCGGGATGCCACACCAGGTGCACTCCCCCTGGATAGTCAGACTTCATAGACTAACTGCATTTGTTTAGACTATTAATCTATGTATGACATGCAATTTGCACTGTGGCTTGTGGCATTCATTTTATATGCTGTGCATCAAATACATGCATCAAGAAGGAAAATATCTGGAGTATATCAAGGTTGCTGTAAACATGTGACAGAAAAGGCTGCTTGTTTTTGTCTATTACAGAGGAAGGAAGAGTTAGACATAAATCAAAACTAAACACCTTCCTGTCCTGTCACTGAAGCCTTGACACAATGATGGACAAACTAGTGCACACTTACATTTAGTGACTACAGAAAAAACAGCATTACCTACTGATGCAGAAGGAATGAGTGGCATGCTTGGTTTACAAAAGGGAAAATGATTGGACAACCACTTGGAAAACATGATCGAAGTATTTTAACTGGATTCCATGTAATATCTATAATGATTTTCTGTACATCTATAAAGGCAGCAACGAAAAGAATATTGTGCAATTTACATCTCATCAATTTCTTGTAGAATCAGATACAAATTTTTGCAATTGATTTAAAACATAAATCCTTCATTAACACATTCTTTAGCATTTTTAATACACTGATTAGAGAGATAGAAAAAATTTTAATCCATAATTTCACATCTTTCAACACAGATATAAATGTAATAAAAAAATTAAATGAACAGGTTTATTTGTGTAAATTTGACTACTGACAAAACTAAGTTATAATAGAACTATATAGGCTATTATAGAAGGGACAAAATATTAAAGTTAAAGGGATAGTTCACCCAAAAATACAATTATGTCATCATTTACTTACACTTTTGTTCCAAACTGACTTCCTTCATTTTAATACAAAAGGAGAGAATCACAGCCTCAGTCACCATTCACTTTCATTGCATCTTTTTTTCCATAACACTGAGCGAATGTTCCATATAAGTAAGAAACAAATAGGCCTACAGGTCTGGAACAACATGAGGGTGAGTAAATGATGACTGAATCTTCAACTTTGGGTAAACTATGCCTTTAAGCCTAAATTGTTTTCCCCCAAGATAAAAACTTAGCTGTGGATCATGTCACAATGGTAATTCTGTCATAAATCAATGTCAATTACCCTTGTAAAATCAAATCTTTGGGCATCTACAGACATCTGGCACAAACATTATTGAAGAACTGCCTGTGGTCTTTTTCATTTGTTGGTTGTCAGCATGCATCAAGTACACAATGCAAAATACATTTGCCTTGAAATGATTGATTAGTGTCATGAGAGATACATGGCTCTAATGAATGAAAGCTGATAATCACTTTAAAATGCAGACAACCTCTAAACATCAGTGGCTCATTAAAGCCTCCAGACCATTGGACATGGCACAAGTTACTAGAGTGTTTGCAGGCATCGTTTTATAACTCAAAAGGGAAGTGGATGATACGAATGGCTTGGGCTTTCTGACCATGTTCTCTAACACATGTGCTGAAAAACGGGAATGTTTTGCCTCTCGGCCCTCTGGAAAAGGAATACAGCAGTGCCATGTTATCTGCATTATAAAATGACACGGCCTGTTCCTCATAATCCAGGAAAATTCCGATCCTGCTTGGCGAGGTCATCACCGACAGTGGCATCCATGGCTGAGTGCCGGCGGAGTACTGGTTGCCATTCCGCAGCCGAAGGGTCCAATATCCATTCTCAGGGCACAGCTTGACACGGGCCTGTCGATTTACTGATTCCAGAGCGACGCCCAGATCCCACTTCGGACTGTTGCTCACATCCACCTCCCAGTAATGGCTGCCTGACTGGAAGCTCTCGGTTGCGAGAATGTTGACGCATTGGAGGAAGCGCTTTGAATTGCACTGGTAGAACATCATTTTGTCACTCTCAACCACTTGGGTTTTGTTCCTGGAAAGTTGTAAGCTGGGGTGAGCCGTGTCCTCGTCAAATATCAGTGGTGCTGGGGCTGTAAATAAATGTATCATGAGCTATGCTGTAAAACAATCCGGTGTAATTGGGTTGTTTTAGTTTCAGTTTGTGGGAGAGGTAACTGCTTCTCTAACAAAGTTTACAATAATTAAAAGATCCTCACGATTCAGGGGATATCTTCATTAAAGGTCAATGTCAACATTATAATATTTATTATATTATATTATTAAAATACATCGACTCAGTTGTGATACAGGCGATACATTTTTGAATGGACAATGTCATATTAATATTTTAATGTATTGTTTTTTATGTGATCATTTGTGATTGTCTTTAGGGAGCTATACTGTCAGGAGGACTTCTAAGCTGTCATTGGTTTAGGAGCTACTTATAGTGTTAAAATCCTTCATGAATTAATCTTAGGTGAACATTTTACAAGTCCTAAAATTAGGAGCGATACACCCCTAATTTTTAAGAGTTGCTACTAAATTTCCACGTTAGGAGCTACTTTTATTCTTCCGATTTTTTGTGAATACAGGCCCAAACCCTTTGTACCAAGGAGTTAAAGGGATAGTTCACACAAAAATTTAAATGATCTCTTCATTTACTCACCCTCATGCCATCCCAGATGTGCATAACTTTCTTTCTTCTGCTGAACATAAAGGTTTTTAGAAGAATATCTCAGCTGCATACAATGCAACTGAATGGTGATCAAAACTTTGAAGCTCCAAAAAGCACATAAATGTAGCATAGAAATAATCAATACAACTCCAGTGGTTTAATCCATGTCTTTTTACACTGTACATCTTGCTAGTGCAGTCTCTAGACATGCTCATGATTTCAAGCTCGATTACACTTCCTAGTGTTTGACGCATGTGCAGTGTGCTAGATGGCACTAGGAAGTGTAATTGAGCTTGAAATCAGTGAAAAAGTGTTCTATTTTAGACTGTTCTCACCCAAAATCAATTGGATCGCTTCAGAAGACATGGATTAAACCACTGGAGTCTTATGGATTACTTATATGCGCCTTTATGTGTTATTAGGAGCTTCAAAGTTCTGGCCACCATTCACTTGCATTGTATGGACCTACAGAGTGGAGATATTCTTCTAAACATTTTGGTTGTGTTCTGAAGAAGAAAGAAAGTCGTTCACATCTGGGATAGCATGAGGGTGAGTATATGATGAGCGAATTTTGTAAAATTTTAAGAGAACTATTCCTTTATCATATCCAGTGTCACAAATTTGCTTATTTGATTGGTGACTAAGTAAACTGAAGAATCTTAAATATTTGTACTCATTTTTATGTCATACCATTCCTTTGTTTTAAATTTTTTTCAAAATCATACAACTTAGTTTATTTTCATGTTTAAATTTAATTTTGAATCCAAAATATAATTGTAAGTGCAATATAAAACCGTTATGACTCCAAACTAAACTGTAATTGTAAAACTCATGGCTAACAGTTAAATATGGCAGTGAAAGACACTGAAACCATAAGAACATTCATTTTCTAATAAGGGTGTAACACTATATTTCAATTTAAACAAAAATGGGGTGAAGGCTGCTAACACTGACATCATTATCCTGGTCTAAAATGAGTCCACACAATGTCCTAGAACAAATCACTTCAAGCACCCTTTGCTGCTTCAGGGGGGCTATTCATGAGGTTGGTGTACTGTGACTATGACAAAAACATCATGTTACAATGGAGAATACTTACCTCAAGACTGTTTAGTAATATTGATTTCACATTTTTATTAATAACTCAAATTAAAAGCAATACTTTAGTTCAGAGTAGAGTGTAGAAGTTATGAAATATATAGCCAATATTTGTCAAGGGACCACTCTGACAAGCTTTGTGGTTTGAATTGTAACATGATAAACATTGAATCATCTCATATTGATGGACTGCTTGGTGTGTTCCGCGCACAGCCATTAGAGGGCGCCACTAGCTCGCGCATCGCTGACAGAAGCGGACAATGCAGTATGCAGACTGTTTAAAAAACACAGTATTTTGTGGTTTAGTAATAGTACAAGGCCATATCAAGATTTAAATCTTAATTCAATCCATAATACTGCCTTGTAGGATATACCAATGTCTTAGAGGTCTTAGAGGCTGTAGATTTCAAAAGCGTTTTGGATGGTCTTCCCTCTACATATACCGTAAATGCCGCTTTTACGACTGTCACATCGGTTATTCCACTTTAATGTAAAAACGACAATGAGTAAAAATCAAAGATTGAATGTCCTGAGGAGTGCCAACCCTTCTACATTCTGTGGCTATTATTATTTCTGGCTTGTGCATTTCAATTCACAGAGTTTCTACAGAATGTGTATAGCCCCCCAAAAACGTATGTCAATTTTTATCACATCCGTAACACACGTTCATTTCCCGATCTAAAAGGACAAAACTTTTCTAACATTTTCTGTTGTCTGGACTCTGTATGTAGGGGTTTATGATTATACATGCAAATGGTTCGATATACTGGCACTGAGTACTTTATATGTTAAGTTAAATTTCACGCTTTCACTGCAAATATCATGTCCGGAACGCTGAAATTGAAAAGATTTTTAACCTGTCAGCAACTGTGGCAACGGTTCAAACCGGTTTTATATCCATCCATTTATAAACTTTTATTTCTCTGGATTAATTCAAATAAACCTGACTTACTTAAATAAAGTGCTGACTGCGAAAATCAATAGCCTCCGCCTTGCGAGTTCTCAAAACGTTCTCTAAAGTATGTGCATGACACAGCAGTGGCTCCATCCGAGGAAAGGTTTAATGACACTAGTCTGGGTGAAAAGTGCTTATAAAGAAATCACATGGGTTGGAAAAAACGGAATTCCGGATTAATCCAGAAAAAGCACATCCGTGAATATTTATAAAAAAATGTCCTTTTGATTTCAGCATAAGAGTGAAGATCATAAATGTTTGGTACGACATGATGGTGAATACATTATGACACTTTTCATTTTTGGTCTCTTTAAAGATAATCTAGTCAACACATAATACATACTGTATATAGTGTTTAGTGGATTAGTACAGTAGATTTAATGGAGATATTACCTGGATTCAAATGTTGAAACATCTTTCGCCACATCGTGTACTGCAGAGGAGCGATGTATTTGCTTCTGAAAGCATTCAGGTTGATATTCAGCTCTTCTGGAAGTGCTCTGGAAGTCATGGAAACATAATAGTCCAGGTTTAAATATTCAATATGCAAACATTCAAAGTTTTGAGCAGATAAATCTAAATATTTAAAATGCCAAGGGGAAAGAGAAGCATATTTTCTTGACATAAAACCCACAATTTGTATGCAGCACCAGTGGTTTGCACACTGTGGGTTTTATGGCAGTATTTTTGTTAAGTTGCTTCTTTGAAAAAATGTGTCTAGTGAAAATCACTATACAAATACAAATTACTTGACTAAGAGTGGTTTGTACAAGGAACCTTAAAGGAATAGTTCACCCAAAAATGATAATTCTCTCATCCTTTAGGCCTTAAGCCATCTGAGACTCGTCAGGCTTTATTTCTACTGCATAACACAAATTAAATATTAAAATGCTAGTTCATGGGTTTTATGCAATATAATGCTAGTCCATGGGTTTAATGATTTCTAGTGAAAGAGTTACACATTTAGTTTTTTCTCACCCTAAACCTTTTACTTCAGAAGACATGGATTAAACCACCCGAGTTGTATGGGTTACCTTTATGATGCCTTTATTTTCTTTTTGGAGCCTGGAAGATTTGGACCCCATGGACTTGCATTGTATGTATATAAACACATTAAACAACTATAAAAATATCTTTATGTTTCACAGAAGAAAGAAAGTCATAACAGTTTAAGGCGGCATAAGGGTGAGAGAATTATAATTTTTGGGTGAACTATTCCTTTTAGACAGTGTTTCTACATCCTTTCCTGGAATACCACTAACAATATGGGCGAATGAAAGTGATCATCCCTATTCCCTACTCACTTTAAATTGTGTTTGATGTGGGTACTCTGAATCGAACATGGAATAACTGTATGAATTTACCCTTCGCTAACAATCTTGTGGAAGGGTACTTCATGAAAAGAGTTATTTCCTTACTTTTGTTTGGAACGACCCTTCGAGTGGCATCCCCTTTCCACAGTGCCCTTCGAAGGGCACAGAAGGCCATTTGGAATTCGTCCAACACATTTTGGATCTCTGCCTTATTTGACAAACTCAATTCAGATCATGCAGCACTCTACTAAATAGCTTATCAGTAGAATCAGGTGTGTAAATGCGCAGTCACAATTACCTTCGCATGGCGAAATTTAGCTGGGAAATACAGTAATTTAAACGATTTTTGTGCGATGGACTTCCAGTGGCAAAGAATTTCCCCTCACGGCTTTCGTGTGGAGTTTGCCGCATAGACCAATTGGTAGTTGCTTGGTTAGGCCGTGACCTCTGTGTGGGTGGTGCTTTGTACACAGCTTTACTTAAGGCCCCGATATACATCTGGAGAATTTGTTCTTCTTCTATGGTTAAAAAGAAGTTCGAAACAGCCAAGCAATGGTATACTGTTTGCAAACATTCAGACACCCGCCACACCGCTGTGGGAGGTGTTTAGAAGTACATTTAAATATGAGGACGCTCAGTAAAACCTGAACTAATGTGACATTAAAAGGCGTTATCAATGACTTTATGTCTCATTCTACGAAGTGAAATTCACACTAGATAAGTAAAATATGCTGTTTTAACCACTCAATGATGAATTAAAAGTAATAAATATGCAGTCGAAAATGTGCAGTTTGTCTTGTTTACATTCTGAATCCATGAGGCTAATCCGTGAAAACGCTATTCACGGCTATAATATGCGGCGATTACACTCTGTTATTGTTATTTATGCTTGCACAGATGGAACTGCAGTTGTATCGAACTTGTTTTTATATGTGTTTCGTTAGTTGTACTCCAGGAAAGGATTGAGAAACACTGCTTTAAGAACATGATTAAGTAATCGAGACTGTGGTAAAGTGTGTTTTTTTTATTACTGCTCACCTGGAATTCAATTCTGGAAGCTGTGGAGGGAGGAAATGGAATAGAACATGTTATTTTGCCAACTCGATTACAGAAGCCATCTCAAGCAGTAGAACCACAGCAAAAGCAAACCATCTGTCTGATAATTAACAGCACATGCTCAAATCAGTGCAGAATCGATTTTTCTACCGTTCTGCATTTAGTGCCAAAGAACAAAAAAACAGACACTGGCTTTAGCTACACTTCACTAATAACTCATACTGACAACCAGCGCTCTAGTTTCTTGTGTAAATATGACATTAATTTTCCAAATATTAGTTCTGTGACGAATGGGTGTGCGGCAGTAGTATTAAAAATGGAAACTGTGCAAACAGTCATTATAATCACCCCTACAAGTACAGATTGGTCTGTGTTGCTGGCAGTCAGGCGTAATGTGTTGATGTTCTGCTCCACGTCTCTCGTGGCCACCTGTAGGGCCTCCAGATGTCGCTCCAGTCCCTGAAGCAGTTCCTCCTGTTCCCTCCTCAACTCCTCCATCATGGCATCCTCCTCCACCCGCAGCAAGTGATGCAGAGCCTGGAAATCACTCTGCACTCGCTGCTGCAGATCAGCTCCCATTTTCTGTTCAGAGGAAAGGGAGAGATAAGGATGTGATTCAGGTTTGCAGGAAATTATACTCTGTGAGCTGTCTCTTCTTTAAAGATAGACCTACTCTTATTTTCTCCATCTTTTCTTTGTCTTCACGGATCATTGTGATGTAGGTGTCTTTCATGCAGTGCTCCGACTCCAGGTTGTCCTTTAATTGTTTCTGGAACAGAACAATTGGCAATAAACGTTTTACATTCATTATAGTTTCATAGTGCCTGGAGGTGGTTAAAATTCTTGCCAATGTAAAACAATGTTGCATAAACTGGAATAAAATAATGCCATGAGAGGCCATAGTGCATAAAACACCATAAAAGTCCAAAGTGGCTTATTGCTTTTATAGAACGACAGCAACATGATAAAAGAATCCAATAATCAATAAGTAGTTATATTTATTAATAATAATCAAAACAATCAATTCATCCACCAAGTAATACAGTTCATTAGCCTAATGATTTGGCACATTAATATAGAATAATAAATGTGTAGATTAAGTGTGCGGTAATCTACATTTTACAATTTCTCATCCAATCAGAATTTGGCGTCAGAAGTCAGAACTAACCGTTTTAAAAGAATTCAGTGTAGCAATGCTTTTGGGTGTATTTTCTTAATGAGCAAACAAAACACGTGGGAAGACATAGAAAATAAGAACAATATCAGCTGAACACAAAGTCTATTTGAGGTGGCTGGAAATTCACAAGTCACATGACTTAACTTGGTCTTGTGATTTCTGAAACAACAAAGTTATGAGGTTTTATAGACCTTTATGGCCCAAAGCGTATTGGATATAAAAAAAAATGAAAAGCAGAACTTGTCATTTCGTGCCATTTTTTCCATTACTCTTATACTTCTCTTTTTCTTTAACTTGACCTATGCTGTCTAATTCCGTTAATGCCAAGTAAACAAGGTAAAAGCAAAATTCGAAGTGAAACCTTGGCTATAAACACAAATACTAACCTATATAATATCAGTACCTAAGAATGAATCAAACCCCACCTTGACAAAATTGACAGATTCAGATGTGGCGCTGGCCCTGACTTTCTCCACCAAACAGGCGACTAAGTAATTAGTCTGAAAGCGTTTGTTGGGAAACTCTTGTCTGCACTGAGGGCAGGACACAGGACTCCTGACTGTCTTCCAGTAAGACGAGATGCATCTCTTGCAGAAGTGATGCATGCAGCCCAGCATCACTGGATCTTTGAAGAGCTCAAAGCAGATGGCACATGTCAGATCTTCTCTGAGACTCATCTTACTCTTGCCGGATGCCATGTCGGCAGATCTTCTGCGATATATTTCACTTCAACTTATGATGCTGTTCATGTAATAATGAAAATAAAAGAGTCATCATATTACCTCCTTACATTTTTGACACCCATCCCAAGTAATAAAAGTCATTTCTGTTATTTTAAATATCTGCAGAGTGAAACAGTAATCTTAGCTATGTTTTGTGTTTGTTGTATATAAAATTAAAAAACTGAATGTTAGAGCCTCTAACAACATTTTACCATGATAACAATAGGTTCCACTTAAATACCATACCCTGATAGCACACATACATCACCCAGTTGTCTATTTGATGTGTGTTAACATCTGGAAAACATATTTTCATAACACTTCAATAAGACGTATGTCAATAAGTATGTCTCCGATGTCAATAAGAATTTAAGCAGATGCCTCTGAGATGTTTATGTTTGAAAATCCAATCTTTTTAAGATGTTTAGCTGATTTAAATTAGATTGTGATGCTTTCCAGATGAAAATATTTAAAACAGATTTCTCGGAGAAGTATGTGTGCTTTCTGGGAAGTTAAACTGTAAAATTATAATAAATATAACGAGTTATCCCTCAAACAGTGGTACCTGCTGGGTAGTTAAACTACCTGCTGGGTAGTTAAACTGTAAAATTATAATAATTATAACGAGTTATCCCTCAAACAGTGGTAGAAGCTTCTCTCTCTCTCTCTCTTTTTTTTTTTTTGCCATTTATTTATTATTATTTATATTTTGACGTCAGTGGTGGCTAACACCAATATACCGCAGTGTTTTTGTAGTAACTATGGTATTTCAGCAGAAATTACCCTAACAAAAAAGTAACTTGGAGATGGTAAGAAAAGTTAGCACACTGAATGATTAAAATATTCCTGTCACATGGTATTTATATGGCACTTCGAGGAGCTTAAAAGACTACCATGGTACTTCCACGGTTTATGTGCAACAACCACACGAGGCTGAACCCAGCTTCTTATTCGCAGCTTACTGACGCTATCCGGTCTACCTTAAAAGACGCGACCCTTCCGCGTTTGCCAGCTTCGCATTCGCGCTCGTCTTAAAGGGGACGTGCCTCTTTTCCGCCTTTTTAAGGTAGACCGCATAGCGTCAATAAAGCTGCGAATAAGAAGCTGGATTCAGCCTCGTAACAACCATGTTATCTGCATGGTATATGTAAAAAAATAAGAAGAAAAATTATAAAAAACAAACGGGGGAAAAAAACATGAAAGAAGTTTCAAAGTTTGTTACGCTGGCTGTGTGAATGTATTGAATAGCTGGTCATAAGCCTGCTATGAGTTAGCTACATGGCTAAAAACCAAAACGCTGATTACACGGACATAAATATACTTCAATATAGCCTATCTAGTATGAACCAAATGTGCTTGTATTAAATCAATAAAAAAATAAAACTTACCATCTATGACTTGGTTTGGTTGTCTGTGAAGTCCCAGAGAGATTTTTTACAACGCCTGTATTCTCAATGAGTTCAATCTCAAAGTTCACTCTGGTCCTTTGAAAAAGTGCTTTCACTTCACTTTCTTATCACTGGTTCAGGACTCTGTGTTCCCTATTAACAGATGATGGAATAGAAACATATGGATGAAGAGACAGAATGATAAATAAACACAAAACAGTGCAATCTCATCATGTACTTTGATTATAATCAACATTCTTCTTTTTACATCACTTTCCATATTTATAACCAATTTCATTGCTACACAATTAATAAATAGGCGATAATCTAGTCTAAGCTCTTGCACAAAAATATACAGAATGTACTATTTTATCCATGCTGAGAAAAAATAAATATTACACCAGCCTAAGATGGTTTGTCGGACTTAGCTGGTCTTGTAGCCTGGTCCAGATGGTCTGTTAGCTGGTATTAGAGGTGATTTGGGCACGTTTCAGCTGGTCAGACTCAGAGACTATCTGAGCGGCCAGGCTGGGAGACCAGCTTAAACTGGCTAAAACCAACTTGGCCAGTCTGGAAGACTTGCTTGACCAGTCTAAACCAGCTCAAATCAGCATACAATCTTAGGCTATATATATATATATCTGCAATACGTGGAAGGGTATGCCTTCCAGAGGAAAAGATCTAAAACAAACAGCTCTGAGACATGTCTCTGATAGCACACCGACATCACCTAGACATGTGCTATCAGGATCTGGAAGACGTATTTTTTAGATTGTTTGATGATCTGCAATACGTCTATAAGATTGTTCCTCTCTGATGTCAATTAGACATTCAGCAGATGTCTGTGGGATGATTATGATTTAGAATGTTGGTGAATCTGATCTTTTTAAGATGTTTAGATGTTAAATGTGATGCTTTTCAGAAGAAACACTCTTAAACAGACATCTTGGAGATGTAAGTGTGCTATCTGGGTCACATTCTAATTAACATCTGCTAAACATCTTAAAAAGATCAGATTCTAAATCATAATCATCTCACAGACATCTGCTGGACGTCTAATTGACATCAGAGAGGCAAAATCTTATCTATAAGATGTCAGAAATTATGACTCGTATGTCAATAAGACATTCAGCAGATGTCTCTGAGATGCTAATGATTTAGAATATTTGTAAATATGATCTTGTTTAGATGTTTAGCTGATGTTAATTAGACTGTGATGCTTTCCAGATGAAAATATTTAAAACAGACATCTCGGCGATGTACGTGTGCTATCTGGGAACATTGTTGTTGGTTGTAGAGGGTCTTGTAGCCTGGTTTGGATGGTCTGTTTGCTGATTTTAGAGGTGTTTTGGACACTTGGTCAGACTTGGAGTCTATCTTGACAACCAGTTCAACCAGCAGCATGGCCAGGCTGGGAGATCATCTTAAACCAGGTGCTTGGCCTGGCTGGAAGACTAGCTAGACCAGTCTAAACCAGCTAAAATCAGCATACAATCTTAAACTTTCTTTAAGCAATCTTTAATCTAAGTTTTTTCAGCAGGTAAGTTTTTTGATACAGTTCTGTATATATATTTGTGTCTATTGATTACAATAGCCCATACTAACCTTCAGATACTGTAGACAAAGGGGCATATAGAACAGTTTTGAAAAGTGAGGGTATGCGGGATGAAAATAGACATTTCTAAAACGTCTATGCCACTGCAGATTACTGATACAAGAGCATAATGTTGGCTGTCCTGTTATCCAAAGATCTACGCGAGCTGTGAGAGGTATAAACATGAGTTTAAACAGCCAGCCAGAAACATAAATTGTGTAGAAAACACTTCTACATAGCTAGTTTGTTAAGTGACTCAGAAGAAAGATAAGAATAGTATCATGGTTGAACGTGTAATTTTGGAGTAAAAAATAAATTTACAATTTATAATGTTTTATAAATAAAAACGTTAGTCTTACATCTACATTTATTCATTTGGCAGACGCTTTTATCCAAAGCGACTTACAAAAGAGGAAAAACATAAGCAAATCATCTTAAGGAGACAGTAGCATGAAAAGTGCCATACTACAAAGTTTCACTAGCATCAGAATAGTATTAAAGACAGATTAAAGTGCAACAATCATTTTTTTTTTTTCACGGATGGAGTTGGGAAGGTCATTCCACCAATGTGGTAGGATGAAACTGAAAGTCCGGGAAAGTGTTTTGGTACCTCTTTGTGTTGGTACAACAAGGCGACGTTCCTTAGTTGACCGCAGGCTTCTAGTGGGCGTGTAGCTCTGCAGATATTATTTTAGATATGCTGGAGCAGACCCAGTGACTGTTTTGTCTGCCAGTATCAGAGCCTTGAATTTGATACGTGCATCAACCGGCAGCCAGTGGAGAGAGACAAAGAGTGGAGTAACGTGCTCCCTTTGGTTCATTAAAGACCAGACATGCTGCTACATTCTGGATCATTTGCAGAGGTCTAATTGCACATGCAGGGAGGCTTGCAATGAGAGAGTTACAGTAGTCCAGTCAAGTTATGACAAGTGACCGAACAAGCAGTTATGTGGCATGTTCAGAGAAGAAGGGTCTTCCTGATATTGTAGTGTAAATCTACATGATCTTGCGGTCTTTGAGATGTGGTCTGTAAAGTATAGCTTGTTATTCAGATTTCTGATTGTTTTGGAAGGCGATACTGTAGTTGGACCCAGCTGCACGGTGATGTATTCAACTGAAGGGTTGGCTGGAAAGACAAGGAGTTCGGTCTTGGCTGGGTTGAGTTGCAGGTGGGGTTTCTTCATCCAGGCCAATATGTCTGCCAGGCAGGCAGTGATTCGAGCAGTCACTGTGGTGTAGTTGGGCTGGAAAGACAAATACAGTTGCATGTCATCAGCACAGCAGTGGTAAGAGAAACCATGTGACTGAATGATGGGTCCCAGTGATGTTGTGTATTCTTGACATTAATATTTGGAATAGACCAAATCTGCAATATCCGCAAATGTTTGCTTTGTTACATGCACTTTAGAAAGCAGATGTATATTTTAAAAGGGGTAACCTCTCCTGTAATGGTGATCTTCAAATCTCACAGGCACTCCATTTAATTTCAGATCAGAAAATGCACCTCACTTTCATATGCAGCTGTAACAGACTTCTGGTTGCATATCTGTTTAACAATGTCTCAGGTGCAAGTAAGGTAAACCTCTGTGAGCAGGTCAGAACCTCTAGAAACAAGCACCTGTTTCATCCACCCACAAATCTGCTTCAAGGACTGATACAGGGTGAACCATTTGCCCATTTTGCATGAGCACATTCCCTTCAATAGCAAAGGCCCTGGTGATGCTCGTAATTATGAAAATCCCAATAATTATTTACTGTGACGTTTATGTGACTGTTTCATTCATTTAAAGTGTCATAATAATTAGGTCTTGAGATATTTACAACACTTTGTCTTCCAGGAGAATGCTATAGTTAGGAGCTCATTATGAAAATCATCATTGCCATGCATGCCACATAATTGAACTAACATACAATATCCCACACATCCCAGTTGCATTGACAATCATCTCTCATTTGATTTACTCAAGTGTGCATTATTAAAAATCGTCACATTGAATTGATAGAAGCTTCCACTAGAGTGGTTTCTCCCACGCCCTGCATGCATGCATGCATGGATAGAGCAAAACCACGCACCTGAAGTTCAGTTGCTTACATGTGATCTAACTGTTGGTTTGCTTTAAAAGAGAAAAGTGCATTTCTCTTTTCTATGGATATGCATCTAGTGCGCAATGCATCAGTGCGTGCGTGTTCTTGTTCTTGCATCTCAGGATGAAGCGGATTCTACAGCGACGACAATAACGTGAACCTGTCGCGTGCAGCGCGGATGCGAGAACTTTACAGCGCGCGCTGCGAAATCATCCCGTTTATTATAAAGATGAAATCGCCGAAATAATGTGAGTAGATTGTTTGCAGACTTTGGATATTCAAAACGATCGCGAAATGATAGGGATTCTCAGTACATAATGACACGTGACAGGTGTTTGAAATTGACTGTCGTTATCGACTAATTGCCTTATTGATTAGGCGTGGTTCACTAAACTTATAGTCACATTTTTTTTTTTTTATAAAGGATTCCTATTAGAATTTCGTTCATAATTTGAAACACATCATAATGAGATGATGAGAAAAGTTAATAACCTATGTCTAGCTACTGGACAGTAAAAGGAAACCGTATAAGGGAGGAGCTATAGGAGATTTAAAATTATAAATAAAATAGCCCTATTTGGATCCTTTTGGATTGCTTCCAACTTAATACTGATTGAAATGACAATGAATTCCTTCAGAACCAGGGTTGCTGAGTATACTGTCTTATGCATTACTATTATGATATGTACATCATTATTTACCTGATTTTACTTATCTCTGATTATATTGCTTATTATTATTTCATGTCCAACAGTGCTGATTTTATTTGTTTACATCAGTTGCAGGAGAACCTAGTATGCAGATTTACACTAAATAATAATATACTTGATGACTTAGTTCCTCATCAATGGTGCATTCAAGATTCTTGATTAGGAGTAGGTGCGTCATCAAGCAGAACATCATAATGCCAGAAAAACGGAATCATTTAAGAGAGGCAATCAACAGACCTTGTGTTCATGCTGATTCCTCTTACCACACACACACTCTGAGAGAGAGAGAGAGAGAGAGAGAGAGAGAGAGAGAGAGAGAGAGAGAGAGAGAGAGAGAGAGAGAGAGAGAGAGAGAGAGAGAGAGAGAGAGAGAGAGAGAGAGAGAGAGAGAGAGAGAGAGAGCAGTGAACAAAAATAATCCTTGGCCATTTTAAACTGGGTTTTTTTTTTTTTTTAATGTGTTCTCATCAGGGGATGCAATTTTCCAGCTTGTTATTCTTCAATGTATGGCTTTTCTATCATTAGAAGTACAGAATGCTTTCTAGAACACTCTAGAGAGAATCATCAATCTTTGCAGAGAGACATTATAAGTATTATTTCTAGTTTTGTTCTGTTAGAAACAAGTATTTGGACTCTCATATTCAAGTTAATTACTTTTGTCAATAGAAATGGACACATTGAAAGGAAAGGTCAGCTGTCTTAAAGGATATGACCTTTTGATGAATGATGTCTCTCTCATCCATGCAGGTGTCCACTGGAGTCTTATGGATTACTTTTATGTTGCCTTTATGTGAGTTTTTGGAGCTTGAAAGGTCCGGTCACCATTCACTTGCATTGTATGGACCTACAGGGCTGTAGGTCCATTCTTCTAAAAAGGAAAGGTCAGCTGTCTTAAAGGATATGACCTTTTGACGAATGGTGTCTCTCTCATCCATTTTTTTTTTGTTTGTTTAGCAGAAGAAAGTAATTCACATCTGGAATAGAATGAGGGTGAGTAAATGATGAGAGAATTTAAATTTTTTGGTGAACTATTCCTTTATTGTCTTCTTTTCAAATTTGGCCTCTCTTAAAACATGAAATCAAAATTGATTTTTTATTTTTTATTTCACAAGACATGTACCTGGTGTTATTGTGCATGTTATTCCCGAGACAAAATGTTGCTCAGACAAAAACTTGCACAGCCTCTGTGTCTGAAATAACATTCCTTTTAATTGTACTTGACCCAAGGCTTTTTGGGCTGGTTAATGTTAACCAATAGTTACTTAATTCTGGGTTGGAACATCCATTTGTCATGATCCAATCAATTCCCATTGGGCAAAAAGTCTAGTTCTACATTCAACCATTTCCTGTTTTACTTGGAAAGATGTCACGTCACGCAAATGGGGTGTGAATGCCATTTCATGTTGATTTTGAAGAAATGAAAACCCAGACAATGACACCAAAAAGCATATATTACCAAACAAGAAAGACAGGCAAGAATAAAACATACATTACTGTGGCCGAAAATCAGTTTCACTATTCAAGTAGTGTACATATACCACTTAGCTGCTTGTGTATTGTGCGTCTCTCTTAAGATTTATGGTGCTTAGCAACAAATGGAGGCAATACTTTTCCCAAGGAACGATAGAAATATACCCATCGGCCAAAAACAATGCTACAACTTGGTTAAATTTTTTTTATTCAATGCACCCTGAAAGATAGAGTGTCCTGCACACAGAGTCATCTCTTGTGGAGGGAAGTAAGCATTCATGTGTATTTGTTTTCAGTCTCTAAATGACACAATTGGCAATTTTCCTTTCCCATTGGACGAAAAAGCCGTCCATAGAGTTCATGTCATATAATCAGTTTAAATGGCAATATAGTCACTTCTAAATGTGCTTCAGATATTTCTGGAAATATAGCTGTGCATTGTTTTGCTTTGTCTTGCCTGTGAATTGGATTTTAATGAAGCTCTATCCATCTCTTATGGGCGGGAAAGGGTCTTGTTAACCTTTTTGTAATGAAATATGGTTCAATATTCCAAAAGCAACATTATGATGATGGTCAAGCATTTGGTATTATAATGGGCTTTATATATATATATATATCTATATATATGAGAGAGCGCGCAAGTCAAAGAGAATTGGTCACATATCATACAACAAAAGATATACAAGTTTATTTTTGTGGGCTAATTGAAATAATTGAACATTTTCTCTTATTTTCATTAGGTTCATGCTGCATGTCCTTGGACATAAAGAAAGTACCTATTTTAATATGGGCCAATCAGATGGAGCCAACAAAACAGAAGACGTGGTCAATGAAGGCGATCAAGAGACAATCTGGCACGAAGGCAACTTGGTCAATGACAGCAATCCTTACAAACCCACCTTAGTGGATGACATCACCAAGCACCTGAGTGTTCAGATTCCTCTTATATTAGCATACTCACTCATAATACTGCTAGGATTTGTGGGCAACACCCTGGTCATTTATATGATCATCCTGTACAGAAACATGCGGTCGGTCACCAACTACTTCATTGCAAATCTCGCTTTTGCCGACTTAATGGTGGACACAGTGTGCTTGCCTTTCACGCTAGTATATACATTGGTGGACGAATGGAAGTTTGGTGCCATAATGTGTCATATGGTGCCTTATAGCCAAGCTCTGAGCATCCATGTGTCCATTCTTACTCTAACAGTCATTGCTCTAGAGCGCTATAGGTGTATCGTCTTCCATCTTGGCCAACGCCTCAACCGATGCACTAGTTTTATCATCATAGGCCTGATTTGGGCATTCGCTGCCATACTAGCTGGCCCTTTGGCTATTTTTCGTGAGTATCGCCAAGAAGAGATCCCATACATTAGCTTACGGATCGCGGTGTGCTCTGAGAAATGGCCCAATGGAACCAATCGTTTTCCAGTCATCTATAGTATATCAATGCTTCTATTGCAGTACATGCTACCATTGGCAATCATCAGCTATGCTTATGTGTGTATCTGGATTAAACTGAAGAACCATGTCAGTCCTTCTAACCGTAATGATGGTATCATGCGTCGCAAAAAGACAACAAAGATGCTGGCACTGGTAGTTGTGGTCTTTGCTGTCTGCTGGCTTCCATTTCACGTGTTTCAGCTGGCTAGTGATCTGGACTTGGTTCTGAAGTTTAAAGAGTACAAACTCATCTATACCTTGTTTCACATCGTAGCGATGTGCTCAACATTTGTCAATCCGTTGCTGTACGGTTGGATGAACCAGAACTACAGGAATGGTTTTCTCATGTTTTTCCGCTGTGAACACAAACCAGACAGCATCTACCCTGATGGGTCCTTCAGAACTCGATCCTTGAGAGGGATGATTGTGAATGGGCACAATGATGGTCAGCCAGCGACTGCTGTCTGATCACAAAGACTAGGGCTATGTTGAGAATGAATTGTTCTCTTACTAACTCTGCAGTAAACAATATGTACACTCACTGAGCACTTTATTAGGAACACTATGGTCCTAATAAAGTGCGCAACATGGTCTTCTGCTGTTGTACCCCATTTGCCTCAAGGTTCGATGTGTTGTGCATTCTGAGATGCTATTCTGCTCATTTGTACAGAGGGGTTATCTGAGTTACCATAGTCTTTTTGTCAGCTCAACCAGTCTGGTCATTCTCTGTTGACCTCTCTCATCAACAAGGTGTTTCCCTCCACAAAACTGACACTTACGGGATTCTTTTTGTTTTTGGCACCATTCTGAGTAAACTCTAGAGACTGTTGTGTGTGAACATTCTAGGAGATCAGCAGTTATAGAAATACTCAAAACAGCCATCTGGCACCAAAAATCATGCCAATGTCAAAATCAGATCAAATTTGTTCCCCATTCTGATGGTTGATGTGAACATAAACTAAAGCTCCTGACAAGTATATGAATGATTTTATGCACTGCACTGCTGCCACATAATTGGATTATTAGATAATCATATGAATAAGTAGGTGTACAGGTATTCCTAATAAAGTGCTCAGTGAGTGTATACTTTGTATATATATTGTATGCAAATATTTTATAAACTAAAGACCCGAATTGCAAACTGCCAATTACAATTGCCAAAATGGGGCAGTATACAACAGAGAAAACTGTTTGAGATCCCAGCCTCATGAAATTCTCCTACAAATTATGAGACTGTTGCAGCATTTATGCAAAATTACATCACGTGGTTCATTAGACTATCACGGCAGTTCCAAGGTCAAATGTCCACTGTGTGGCACAAAAAGTGAGTTAAATGTTCTCCCAAACAGATGAGGTTTTTAAGGTTAATGCTCTATCGAGTTTAAAACAACAAAACCTCCCTAACCTAAACTTAACCGATAGTGTCATAAAAGCAAATGTGAGACGAAAAATGCTAATTTTTACATAATTTTGTTGTGCTTCTATGATATTTTATGCTACCATGTCAACTTGCAAGCTCTTCTGAACTCATACCCTGGTCCTTCGCGTTGCAAGCACAGTGCTCAATCGGTTGAGCTATCGCACTAGTATAAGCTTGTAAATGAGGCTGGTTCTGTAATGCAATGTTATAATGTTTTGCCTTAAAGTCAAACAAAAGGAACAGAGCGAAAAGTATGTGTTTATGAACTGATAATCAGTCGTTTAGGCCGGATGTACACGGTGTGATTTTTGCCTACCATGCAAACTCCTTGATTCTTTCCAATCTGGAGAAATTGCGTGGAATCTGTGGTGCTTTTGGTATCGTGCAAGCGGTAATACAGAGCCAAGTGGCTTACGAGCAGCTTACAACTCCCGATTATTTTCTAAAAATCTGGGCAATGTCGGTATGAATTCGTGAGGTGTGTGCGCAGTTGAACGAGCCGATTTGACAATCTACCTAAAGCTGATCAATCAGAAAGCAATACAAACCACAGAAGAATGAACTTTTACTGTTGTAGTGAACCCTGTACGATGTGGTCACCCAATGTGTACCATGACAGTGTCGTCAGAGACAATATTTTTAAGAGGATCACTCGAGCTAAAGCTTTCAGGTGAGTTGCAGTGCGTTTTAGCTAGCTACCTGTGCTGTTTACAATTTCAACAGCATTTTAAATTCATTCAGACACAGCCTAGCAAGGTAGGATCTTGGAATGCTGGTCAAATTTTATGTTACCGTTTGTTTTCCGTTACTTGCTTACATAGTGGATAATGTAACAGTATTCTTCAGGTACCTTCACTTACGACATCCTGAGTGTCAGAACTAGCACCGTGTACACCCGGCATTACTCGTGATTTGTGTGAAAGTGAATGAAAATCATTGTTGTTTTAGTGCCTCTAGTGTTAATTTCACCAGAAAACTGACATGGTACAACAAGCCACATAAAATGTTTTTGTTGCTAAAATGAAGGTATAGAAACTTGATTCTATGAGCCCATGTTGTGGGATCCTGTATCTCACAATGCAATGTGCTTGAGTGTAAAATTGAACCGGAAGTAGCTAAATATCAGCCAAGATTGAGTTCAATCTTTTACTTTTGTGTTTTTCCAAACCCATATGACCTTTTTTATACATATAAAATGGGCACATAATGAAAGTAAAGGGTTGCTGAGGCTAAAATTAAGCCGAGCATCTTTTGTGTTCCATGGATGGGTATGGAACAACATGAGTAAATAATGACAGAACTTTCATTTTTGTATGTACTATCCCTTTCTTGACTGAAAGAATAAAGTTGTGCAATTTTTTATTTAAAAAAATGTATTACGTTTCATTTGCGAGATAAGGTGATGCCACTTGTGACACATTGCTTGAAATATTTGTTGCATCCAATACCCAACACAGTGTGCTCTGTTGTTCACTGCACATTTCAGCTTTTGTAGTAGGTCTTCAAAATATAGGAATCATTTTTATAATATGCAGAGTATACATGCTAAATACTGCAGAAATAGGACTAGCATGGTAGTATCAATGACTGGTGGATCTAAACATTAACCAATTAATGTTTTTTTTTATTTCATCATATTGCCAGTTTGGGGGAGTTTAAATGTTCAAGTAAGTGGCATGCCTTGGGACCAATTAGATTTTGTGATTTGTCAAAGGTAAAAATGTCTTGCATGTGTTGTTCTTTGTAAATATTTAGGGGTCCAAGGAACCCTATTGTATTTGTTCAGATTTTCTTATTATTATTTTTCTCTTTATTTTTATAAATGTTTTTTTGCCCTAAAAGTGTCTGGGCGTCAGAGACCGTAAGTCCAAACTCGGCAGGAATATTGCACACCGTTGCCTCTTGGTGGCGCTATAATAATATTTTTTTTTTAAATGAAACCGTTGGACCGATCGACTTGAAATTTTGCATGCACTGTCTTTGTCCCAGTTGCCAGTTGCATATCTTTAAAACATGGCCGCCATCGACCAATCAGATTTCAGCAGCTTCTATATAGGGTTAAATAAGTCCGATCGGAACTAAACTTGGTATGACTATTTGTCACTTGGCCCAAGATGTCTGTGTAAATTTAGTCTAAAATTGGCCTCCTGGAGGCGCTATTGCATTTTACATGCATATAAATTGTTGTATATACCACCGTGTTTAAAAAAGAAACACATTATTCAGACCATGCTGTAAACCTCCTCATTCTAAACAACTTTGCTTTAAGCACCATTGGTTTGAAACAATACGTTCGATAAATACTTGAGATTATTTTAAGAGATTACTTTTTCGAACTAGTCGTAGGCCGTTCACCCAATTGGAACCAAACCAGTGCAGAAACATTCTCTGTATTCCCAAAATGAAAATGTATCAAAGGAATTGTAAAATTTTTATTTATCTTCAAACGGTATGCCAAAACGTTCATAATGGGTGTGGTCACTTTTACTAAAATGGTTATAACTCTTGAACAGATTGAGAGTTTATCACCAAATTTGGTACACTTATGTATGAGGTCATTCTGAGGTCACGCAAAAATATTGTATACCTCTGCCTCTTAGTGGTGCTATAATGGTTAAAAACAAACATCTTTCAAAATCGCATATTTTGAAAGAATGGCCACCATTGACCAATCAGCTTTCAGCAGCTTTTATATAGTCAATTTGTATAATTTGGCATCTACTAGATTATTTCGGTCAATTCTGATTATTTGGGATATTTCTTCACATGTGCTTGGACCCCGATGATTGCCGCTTGCGGCTATATTACTGATTGCATTTAGCCTATAATGTACTTTGTATGCAATGCTTTAGTGAAACTATAGAATCATTTGGTTGTTGCATTTATAATTTTGCTGTGATGATGTGAAATAAAAATTGCTTTTCAATATTACATGTTTTACACATTTATTTGCTGATCTCATCTCAGAAAACTAAAATGGACTGGAGCTAGGCTGATTGTGTGAATAACCCCAATATCTGTTTGTGCTTTATCAAAGCTAAAAATCCATCATAGTGCAGATAAAGCCCTGACAGCAAAAAATTGTAATAAGAACAGTTTCTTCCCATCCGCCACTTGCCTTATCAACAATGCCCGGTACCCACCCTGACACTCTCCACACTCCACCTCTGGCTCTACATTTCACTGCACTACTCTGCTCTATTTTATTTTATACTTATTTTTAATTGATACTGCGTGGACATATTTTATATTTATATTTATATTGCTTATATTTTAATTCTTGTTCATATATTTAGAGGTTGTGTGAACGCACCTACAACACCACAAACTATAAGACTGCGATTCTTTGGTCAGATGAAAAGAAGATTAAACTATTTGGCCTCAGTTCCAAGTGTCATGTCTGGAGGAGGGGCAGCATGGTGGCTCAGTGGTAGCACTGTTGCCGCACAGCAAGAAGCTCAAGTGTCCGGCTCAACTGGGCCTTTCTTTGTGGAGTTTTTCCCACAGTCCAAAAGACATGCAAGTAAAGAAAATTGGAGACCTTAAATTGCCCATAGGTGTGAGTGAGAGTGTGAATGTGTATGTCTGTGTGTGTTTCCCTGTGATAGACTGGCCACCTGTCCAGGGTGTTTCCCTGCCTTCGGCCCACGACAGCTAGGATAGGCTCCAGCACTACTCGTGACCCTACATAGGACAAGCGGCTATAGAAGATAGATGGATGGATGGATGGATGTCTGGAGGAAACCAGGCACCGCTCATCAACTGCACAATACCATCCCAACGTTGAAGCATGGTGGTGGTAGCATCATGCTCTGGGGGTGTTTTTGAGGGACTGGTCAGGGTTGAAGGATAATCCTTAGTCAAGAGCGCTCAGGAGCTAAGACTGAGCTGAAGGTTCATCTTCCAACAGGACAATAACCCTAAGCACACAGCATAGACAACGCAAGAGTGTCTTAGGGACAACTCTGTGAATGTCCTTGAGTGGCCCAGCCAGAGCCTTAAACCCAATTCAACATCTCTGGAGAGACCTTAAAATGGCTGTCCACCGACAGTCCTCATCCAACCTGACAAAGCTTGAGAGGATCTACAGAGAAGAATGGCAGAGAATCTCCAAATCCAGGTGTGCAAAGCTTGTCGCATCATACCCAAAAAGACTTGAAGCTGTAAGCGCTGCCAAAGGTGCTCCAACTAAGTACTGAGTTAAGGGTCTGAATACTAATGTCAGTGTGATATTTCAGTTTTGTTATTTTTAATACATTTGCAAAGTTATCAGAAATATAATTTTTGCTTTGTCATTATGGGGTATAGAGTGTAGCATTTTAGCATAAGGCTAAATATATATATATATTAGTAAATTAAGGGGGTCACTCATAGGGGGATCTTCGTATTTGTGGGTCATTGGCATCAGAAAGTTTGAAACCCCCATATAGAGTGCATAACAGAAGTTTGGAACTCAAGTAATTGATAACTGCCCTCTACTCCTAGTATGAAGTCGTTTTTGTTGTAAAAAGTAGTTTTTGTAGTATGAAGTACATTTTGAGTGAAGCAGAACAAATCAAAAGAAGCATAAAACACAACATACATGAGCTTGGGTTAAAAACGTGTACATAATAATAACTGAAGTTTTATAATGAATAATATATGAAATACAAAATAAATTATTACAAATAAAAGGAAAAAAATAACACATACGTATAACTAACCAAATATTGATCTTCTGCCAAAGGAACAGCATCTGTAGAAAAACGTTTAAAATGTATATTCAGATTGATGGTACTATTTACATTGTCATTTGAACTGTAATTTGTGACACATGTCTCTGCAATGTACAGTTTCATGTACTATATTCTTGAACCGTGGTATTTACATACTATTTCAAAAGAAAGAGAAAACTATAGTTGTACCACAGTGGAATACGTCCAAAAAACAAGGTTTTCTTATGGTACCATGCCAACACACACACACATGTATATGTAGCAGGGAAGATTTGTTACACCAGGTAATGGTTTCATTTTATCTTATTTTGCTATTCATTGTCATGGGGTATTTTATTTTGAAAGTTATTTTTTTGTGTATTACCTGAGAAAATGGTCACAGCATGAACATCAGCTAATGTCAAGCGTAATTGGCATTTTGGACTTCTACAAGAGGACATTTAGAATCCCATCCAGTTAAAAGAGTATTAGTATTTAGTCCACCAATTAGATCGGTTTTAACATAAAATGTAATTGGCCACATCATAGTCATTATTCACAGTCATAGTCACAAGCCTTCAAATTGCTCAGTGGGGTTCTAAATACAATTCTTATTTAATTATAAAATTTTAAAACACAATTTACAATCATATTTAATCAAACTTCACAATGATTACAGTTTCATGCATGATTTTCTGTAATGCTTTGAAACGCTTGTGAAAAGTGCTATACAAATAAAAATAATTGACTTGACTTGATTAGTCATTGAGAAGTGGCATCACATCACATCAATTACCACAATACACAGCACCTTGACCTGTGCCTAAGACAAATGATAACAATCACTGGCATAAGAAGATGGATGAGCATGACTCAGCTGCGAGCATGGTCCAAGCTCAGTCACCAGAGCAAGAGCACCCGTGGCCCAAATAGGGCTGGGCAAACATTTGTATTATTTTTATTTTTTTGTCGATTTGATATCGATTCTCAAAAGCCATGGATTGATCTTTTACTCTACTTGTGCAACCCTGCAGTACAATAAGAGGAAATCACTTGCATTTGCAACAGCGGCGTTGCTAAACTTCAGTGTCACCCGGGGCCTAGCCCACAGGCCATAAGAAGAATCCTTCCCTCCATGACTTAAAAAAAGACCACCTTACCTGTCAAATAATAATTACTGTGCAACACTGTCACTAGTTCAGAAATGTATATGAGCAAACGTTAGGCGCACAATAAACGGATCAAACTTGTTTAAAGAATCAAAGCAAGGATTACAACTTGTCGGCTCATTGTTCATTGTGCAGAAATGAATGCTAACAATAAAATCAAAGTAATTTAACAATCTACATTTTCAGTTTTCATTTATCATAATATTTTGAGAATAAAGTAAAAGTAACGAGAAGAAAATCAAAACATTATGATATAAAAAATGTGAGCGTCTTGGTCTAATTTCTTTCTAATTTGTTTCTCAATACACAGCATAAAACTTAATAAAAAAAAATAAAAACTTCATTTTATAAACCTGTGTGATCCATTAATAGCTACTAATACAAACCATTTAAATTATATGCTTTAGCTTGTCATTTATATATAAGACGACCAAAGACTGCTTTACACAATTTATCAGTATGTGGTTTCATACAACAAATAAAAAGCATTAAAAAGTATATTTTAAATACATAATGAAAATTTACTTGACCGCATATTGTATGCCACACTGGCTGATAAATGACCAAAATGACCAGCAGTATTAGGCAAGAACAAAAAAAAAATATGTATTTTTTTAAATAAGGTGATTACTGGGCAAGAAGGATAACAAAGAGGTATATAAATATACACATAAATTACATTTTGTAATTATTATGCTGATATTAAGCCATCCCAAACACATTATATAATGTTGAATACTTTCATTTATACTAAAATATATATATTTTATTATAATAAAGAACTTATGTTGTAAAGCTGCCTTTGACATCATGTTGAAAATACACCGATCACTCGGTTAGGCTCCTGATCGTGATGAACTCTGGGATAAACATGAAAGACCACTCTGAATCGTTATTCGCACTAGTGCGGATTTAGTGCGGGCTAGGTGCACTGAGCTTTGGCATGTTTTATGGGACAGTCTTGAACACTTACTTCCTGTCACGTGCACGCGCACTCAAGTGGCCAAGACCGCAAGTAGGTATTGGGTTGTGGGTACTGGGACAGGGCCTAAGCCTTACTGTTGTGCTGCAGTTTAAAGTGTTTTTGGATAGTTCAGAATACAAAACATTGATAAAATATCTGTCCAAGAACATTCAGTATACAAAATGATCTCCAGACAGCATGAGTTGTGGAAAATCAGATGTAATCATGGAGCTTTCTACAGCTTTATACCGTTAGAACCATTGAAGAGACTGTAAGTCTATCCCTCACAGCCTTGTTGCCATTCCCATTAAAAATCAAAGACGGCGCTAGTGTGAATAAGGTCTAGCCAAGTTCTAGCTATGCCTCTGTATCAAACACGATATTTAAACAATTACATTTTAATAATGCAGAAAGATGGCTTCAACGGAAGCATACACCTTCGATGAACAACCTCGCAGCTCACGGTAGGTCTGTCTCATAAGCTTTGATGACAGGTGTCAGACATCCGGTGCCACTAAGTAATTTTCCACATTCACACACAGTAAATTTCACTCACATTTGCTTGCATGCTAGAGACCAGATTTCGATACTAACCAAACAGACTTTGACACTAACCTAAGGGCAAACATAGGGGGAACAGACTTTGACACTAACCTAACAGACTTCTAAACTAAGGGGAAATATAGGGAGATTAGACTTTGACAAAGGGGAAACATAGGGGGAAAATACTTTGACACCAACCAAACAGACTTCGACACTAACCTAAGCGCAAACATAGGGGGAATAGACTTTAACACTAAACTAGCAGACTTTGGCACTAACTTAATGTGAAACATAGGGGGAACAGACTCCAACAAAGGGGAAACAGGGGGAACAGACTTTGACACTAAACTAGCAGACTTCGGCACTAACTTAATGTGAAACATAGGGGGAACAGACATTGACAAACTGGAAACATAGGGGGAACAGACTCCGACAAAGGCGAAACATAAGGGGAACAGACTTTGACAAAGGCGAAACATAGGGGAACAGACTTAAACAAAGGCGAAACATAGGGGGAACAGACTTCGACAAAGTGGAAACATAGGGGGAACAGACTTCGACAAAGGCGAAACATAGGGGAAACAGACTTTGACAAAGTGGAAACATAGGGGGAACAGACTTCGACAAAGGCGAAACATGGGGGGAACAGACTTTGACAAAGGGGAAACATGGGGGAACAGACTTCGACAAAGGGGAAACATAGGGGGAACAGACTTCGACAAAGGGGAAGCATAGGGGGAACAGACTTCGATAAAGGGGAAACATGGGGGGAACAGACTTCGACAAAGTGGAAACATAGGGGAAACAGACTTTGACAAAGTGGAAACATAGGGGAAACAGACTTTGACAAAGTGGAAACATAGGGGAACAGACTTCGACAAAGGCGAAACATAGGGGGAACAGACTTTGACAAAGGGGAAACATGGGGGAACAGACTTCGACAAAGGGGAAACATAGGGGGAACAGACTTCGACAAAGGGGAACCATAGGGGGAACAGACTTCGATAAAGGGGAAACATGGGGGGAACAGACTTCGACAAAGTGAAACATAGGGGGAACAGACTTCGATAAAGGGGAAACATGGGGGGAACAGACTTCGACAAAGTGAAACATAGAGGGAACAGACTTTAACAATGGGGAAACATAGGGGGAACAGACTTCGATAAAGGGGAAACATGGGGGAAACAGACTTCGACAAAGGGGAAACATAGGGGGAACAGACTTCGACAAAGGGGAAACATAGGGGGAACAGACTTCGATAAAGGGGAAACATGGGGGAACAGACTTCGACAAAGGGGAAACATAGGGGGAACAGACTTCGATAAAGGGGAAACATGGGGGGAACAGACTTCGACAAAGTGGAAACATAGGGGAAACAGACTTTAACAATGGGGAAACATAGGGGGAACAGACTTCGATAAAGGGGAAACATGGGGGAACAGACTTCGACAAAGGGGAAACATAGGGGGAACAGACTTCGACAAAGGCGAAACATTGGTGGAACAGACTTCGACAAAGGCGAAACATGGGGGGAACAGATTTCGACAAAGGGGAAACATGGGAGGAACAGACTTCGACAAAGGGGAAACATGGGGGGAACAGACTTTGACAAAGGGGAAACATGGGGGAACAGACTTCGACAAAGTGGAAACATAGGAGGAACAGACTTCGACAAAGGCGAAACATTGGTGGAACAGACTTCGACAAAGGCGAAACATGGGAGGAACAGACTTCGACAAAGGGGAAACATGGGGGGAACAGACTTTGACAAAGGGGAAACATAGGGGGAACAGACTTCGACAAAGTGGAAACATAGGAGGAACAGACTTCGACAAAGGGGAAACATAGGGGGAACAGACTTCGACACTAACCTAAGGCGAAACATAGGGGGAACAGACTTCGACACTAACCTAAGGCGAAACATGGGGGGAACAGACTTCAAAACTAACCTAAGGCGAAACATAGGGGGGACAGACTTTGACAGAGGGGAAACATAGGGGGAACAGACTTTGACAGAACACTGGCTGTACCTGCAGTGATGTGCAATTCCAAGCACAGCACCAAAAGTTGTTCTTGCCTACCAGGATGCAATGAGGGGGGAGTTTTCAAATTATGCATTTATATCATATTTAGCAATCAGTGAGCCATTTATTCAATATGTATATGATTAATATAACATGTACAAATATAACATATTTAATATAATTTGTGTTGTTTAAAAAAAAAGTTAAATATAGGCGTTAGAGAGGGGGAATGGATGTTTAAGGTTTGGAGGGGAACGCAACTGTAAAAGATTTGGGAACCACTGGTCTATGGGATAAATTAATGGGATTTTTACTACCGGAGCCAGACTGTTGTGCTCTATTCTAGTCCCCCTTCAGACAGGCTCTGATCTAAAGCTTCGGAGCAGAAGGGAGATCCGGGTTCGCTGCGCTGTCTTTCCTGCGCTGACATCATCAGACGGGAGAGGTAAGTTCCTGGCGGCTTCTCCGATTAATTGTGTTATCATACATTCTAATTGTTTATCTCATATCTATATAGTTAAGTATGGTTGTTTTTTATGCATATTATTAGATGTAATTAGCGATTCGTGCCAAAAAGGTGTCAATTCAAGTTTTCGTTGTGGGGAATTTCCCACCGCTGTAACATGGCGGTGTGTTTGCTGCGTGGGAGACATGCGTTAGCAGCTAACGAGGCTATGTATATTTTTTATTTATTTATTTATAAGGGTAAAAAAGTAAGACAGCTCATAAGTGGCGCGGTTGTTTTTTTTTTTGGTAACTGCTGGTTTATATGCATGTTCTTATGCTGTAGTATTCGACCGCGCAGACAGAATCGGATTATTTGTAAATCATGCAATAATTTCATTCAGAAAAATAATGAACCTGCGTTATCACGCGCATCTCTTCTGCATGACATTGATCAGCTCAAACTGCTCGAGTTCACAGTATCAAACGTATAGCTTAAAATGTATCTTTACATTATTACATGACTTACTAATTGTTTGCATAACATTCATTATGTATGAAAGAAGTGTGTTATGTAGGAATCTCCATAATTAGACAGTATTGACATAATGACAAAACCTAATGGCCTGTACCTAATCAACATTTTGGGTGCCAGAATGGCTACATAGATATCATGTTTTGTTCCTTACAGTCTCAAAAACCTTGTGTGCTGTCTGTCTAGGTAGCATTTCTGAGTAGCACAATGTCAAACCCCTAGTTTACTACCTTCCTAGACAGCATTTTTGGGCATGGTAGTCTCAAAATCTACTAAACTGGCTGAATAGATGACATTTTTGAAGATCATAATTAGAAAAACTGCTGAGCTGCCTAACTAGACAACATTTTGGACGTCATTTTGGACGATCAGTGTTCTAGGAGGCTATAAATAAGTACAACTCTTTTATTCTGCAATTGATAATGGTGGGGTAAATATAAGGCACATGATCAACATAAGGCATGTATTTATCATCTAAATGTCAATCATTGTTGTGATTCAGGGTTCCCTTGTGTCATTTCATTTGCTGTCTTTGTCCTTGGTTGCAGTTTTCAGCACAAGAAGCCAGTTGACTGGGAACGGTGGTGAAATACACTCGCTGAGCACTTTATTAGGGACACCTGTACAGCTAAATCTGTAAAATCATGCAGATAGGGGTGAGGAGCTTCAGTTAATTCACATCAACCATCAGAATGGGGAAAAAATCGGATCTCAGTGATTACGACCGTGGCATGATTGTTGGTGCCAGACAAGGTGGTTTGAGTATTTCTGTAACTGCTAAGCTCCTGGGATTTTCACGCACAACAGTCTCTAGAGTTTACTCAGAATGGTGCCAAGAACAAAAAACGTCCAGTAAGCGGCAGCTCTGTGGACGGAAACGCCTTGTTGATGAGAGAGGACAACGGAGGCTGGACAAACTGGTTAGAGCTGACAGAACGGCTACGGTAGCTCAGATAACCACCCTGTACAATTGTGGTGCACAGAAAAGCATCTCTGAATTCACAACACGTCGAACCTTGAGGTTGATGGGCTACAACAAGAGAAGACCACATACAGTCCCACTTCTGTCAGGGAACAAAAAGAAAGATGAGGCCGAGGCTGAGGCAGAGGGTGAGGCCGAGGTGGACACAGGCTCACCAAAACAGGACAGTTGAAGACTGGAAAAACGTAACCTTGTCTGATTAATCTAGATGATGGTAGGTTCAGAATTTGAACAGCTTGAATCCATGGAGCCAACCTGCCTTGTGTCAACAATCACTGAACATGTGCATCCCTCTATGGCCACAATTTACCCATCTTATAACGGTTACTTCCAGCATGATAATGTCACCATATCACAAAGCAAAAGTGGTCTCAAACTGGTTTCATGAACATGACAATGAGTTCACTGTTCTTCAGTGGCCTTCCCAGTCACCGGATCAGAATCCATCTTTTGGGATGTGGTAGAACGGGAGATTCGCAGGATAAATGTGAAGCTGACAAATCTGCAGATATTGAGTGATGTCAACATGGACCAGAATCTCAAAGGAATGTTTCCAACATCTTGTGGATACAACGTCATGAAGAACTGAGGCTGTTTTGGGAGCAAATGGAGACCCTAACCAGAATTATTATTATGTTCCTAATAAAGTGCTCAGTGAGGACCAAGTGTTGCATTCTGGCAGAGATCCCAAACCCTACAGGTACCAAGTTTTTTTTTTTTGGTTTGTTTGTTTTTTTATGTTTAAATACTTTTTTAAAGACTTCTTAAATTTTAAAGACTTGTGAATTATATCCAACGTTTTAATTTCATATAATGTTATTTTCTATTTCTCAGTAATCATGTTTTGACGGAAGACATCGTATTTTAGGAAGTTACTCCAGACAACAGTCTCATTTCCAGACAACGCTTGGCCAAAAGAAGCAGATATCCTCACTGGAGAAGTTTTTGCCTGCTCAAATGGCACCGAAAGCTTAGGGGGTTACAGCCTCCTGAGTGTCAAAACTCGCACTGTGTACACCCGGACTTACTCGTGATTTGTGTGAAAGTGAATGAAAATCATTGTTGTTTTACCACCTCTTGTGTTAATTTCACCAGAAAATTGTCACGATACATACAACAAGCCACGTCATTTTTTTTGTTGTTGCAAAAATGTTGGTATAGAAACTTTATTCTATGATGCCATGTTACAGGATTCTGCATCTCACAGTGCAATGTGCTTGAGTGTGAACCTGGAAGTAGCTATATATCAGCCACAATTAAGCTCACACAAAAATTTAAGTTTTGTCATTTACTTTCCATGTTTTTTCCAAACCCATATGACCTTTAAGGGTTACTGAGGCTAAAATGATGCCGAGCATCTTGTGTTCTATTGATGGGTTTGGAACAACATGAGAGTGAGTAAATGACAGAATTAAAATTTTTGTATGCGTGATCCCTTTCTTGACTGAAAGAGTTAGTGAAATTACGTTTTATAATAAGTGGACACCACTTGCGACACATTGCTTGAAATGTTTGTTGCATAATCCATTCTGTTTTGCATACTATTTTTTTAAAGGGTAACTAAACCCTAAACCAACTTTTTTTAGTTAATGATCTGTAAGCATGGGACTTTATTAGTACTGGTCATTGATTCAAGCAATTTTTTTGACATTTGTGTATAAAGTGTTTTAATTCTACAATATATGGTGTAAAAACGTCTGAGTGCTGCCCTCTTCAGGTTGAACGGTGGCTACTGCAGTTGAATTTTCCTATTGGCTGTTGCGGTACTTCGTGACGTAAGCGGTGACAGCTGACGTAAGCAGGTTCCAGCTCACCACGCCAGATTCATGTACATGTCGTCTTGCGACCGTGTGAGGAATAATAATTACATAGAGTCCCTCTATCCCCGCCGGGGTCTGCCCACTTTTCCAGCATTTTCAAATATTTCTAGTGGGTGGAGTCAGACTCTGAGCAGGTGTTTAGTTACCCTTTAAATGTAGTACTATGAAGTGTGCATACTAATTGTATCCAATACACAACACCGTGTGCTCTGTTCACTGCACATTTCAGCTTTTGTAGAAGGTCATCATAATATTGGCATCCATGTTATAATATGCAGAGTATACATACTAAATACTGCAGAAATAGTACTAGCATGGTAGTATCAATGACTGGTGCATCTAAACATTAAACCAATTAATGGCTTTATTATTTCATCAGTTTGGTGGTGAGTTTAAATGTTCAAGTAAGTGGCATGCCTTAGGATCAATTCGATTTCGTGATTTGTCAAAGGTGAAAATGTCTTGCATGTGTTGTTCTTTGTAAATATTACTGATTGCATTTGGTATAGCCTATAATGTACTTTGTATGCAATGCTTTAATGAAACTATAGAATAATTTGGTTGTTGCATTTATAATTTTGCTGTCATGATGTGAAATAAAACATTGCTTTTGACTATTACTTGTTTTACTGAATTATGTACTGATCTGATCTCAGAAAACTAATACTAAAGTGGACTGGAGCTAGGCTGATTGCATGAATAAATCCAATCCTTTATCAAAGCTACAAATCCATCATAGTGCAGATAAAGCCCTGACAACAAAGATTTAGCAAAAACAGAAAATTACCTGCTTCACACCAACATGGCTGAAGTGGTTATGAAAACAAAATGATAACATTCACAAAGCACCTGCTACATTATTCATCGCTACTGCGCAACTAAATGATTTTCATACTGTAATGGCATTTTTTCTGTGTAATGCAAAGGGGGGAAACCTTTGAGAATACGTACATTACGCTGAGGCTCAAACCTTGTGTGTCCAGTCTAGAGTTTATTTTGAATTATTTTGAAATACGGCTATTAATAACAGCTTTTTTTTTGCAGTAAATTGTATTTCTTGACTGAATTGTTTTAAAATCATGTTCAAATTTATATTTTGGTCAATTTCTATAAATAGTCTGTATACTAGCAACCATTGAACTGATTCAGTTCACGAGACATTGCTGAAAGCTTTGGGGAAATTCCTTTTCCACGACCTAGTTTAAGCCTTTATAACGCCAGTCTTATGATTGGCAATGGTGTCTGAGCCCCGCCCTTTTATGTGCACGTTTGTCCTTTATTGGGCGCTCACACTATTTCATAAGAATTTTATTTCTTCAAGACGACAACATCCCAATGCGGCTGTAGGGAATCCTGTGACTGTGGAACCTACACGTATGGCCCCTGAACGGAGCGCAATGAACGAGCCAGTATGGCTCAGTCTATAATAAACACCATTTTGCAGGCTAGAGCATCGTCTACGAGACACCTTTATGCACTGAAATGGCATATGTTTACGGACTGCAGAGACCCAGTGAATTGCCCCATAACTGAGATCCTTACATTCCTTCAAGAGCGGTTGGACACTGGTCTTCATCAATGCTTAAAGTTTATGTAGCGGCAATCTCAGTATTTCACACCCCAGAGGCTGATTCGTCTATAGGTAGACACAATCTAATAATACATTTCCTTAGGATAGCGAGAAGCTTGAATCCCCTTGCCCTGCTACAGTTCCAACATGGGACTTAAATCTGGTACCGAGGGTGCTCACGAGCCCCCCCCCCGTTTGAACTATTAGAATCCGTTGAGTTTCATGTGCTCTCTTTAAAGGCGCAGTATGTAAGATTCAGAAACCCTTCATATTAATGGCACCTGTGGCCATTAAGTGAACTGCAGTCAGCTACCTGTTGCTCATGCCTGCACTTGTGCACAAAAACCATAGGGACGCGAGCATCGGCCAAAACAATGACAAAACAACTCCCCAGTTTATACTGTCAGATCAATTCGTCTGTTATGGAGGATGCACAAAAAGCAGGTCCGTCTCCAAACAATGGCTCTCTCACTGGATTGTTGATGTGATCGCCCTTGTTTATGAATCAAAGTGCATAAGATGCCATGCTGGTGTAAAGGTGCATTCAACAAGAGGCATGCTCAGAATTTTCTTCCTTCAAGATGGCAATTCATCTCTCATCTAGAAGCCTTCTTCTGCTTCGCCATTGACATACACGACTCAGCGGGTGGGATCTTTTTTATTTTTATTCCCCTTTTTCTCCCAATTTGGTGAGCCCAATTCCCACTACTTAGTAGGTCCTCATGGTGGCGCGGTTACTCAATTTCTGAGACTGTCAATCCATGCATCTTATCACGTGGCTCGCTGTGCATGACACCGCGGAGACTCACAGCATGGGAGATTCATGCTACTCTCTGCGATCCACACACAACTTACCCTGGGCTCCATTGAGTGCAAGAACCCCTAATCGCGACCACGAGGAGGTTACCCCATGTGACTCTACCCTATGTGACTCTACCCTCCCTAGCAACTGGGACAATTTGGTTGCTTAGGAGACCTGGCTGGATTCACTCAGCACACCCTGGATTCGAACTCGCAACTCCAGGTGTGGTAGTAAGCGTCAATACTCCCTGAGCTAACCTTCACGGCAACAAGAAGACTCTCCACTCCCCTGCAGTGTTCTGGCAAATATTTATTCTGCTTTGCCGCTTGCCGCTTTGCCGGTGAACGTGCCGCTTCGGCATCCTGATTTCCCGCAGCTCTTCGGCAGGAGTTTTGTATTCTTATAAGCTGTTGTGATATTGTGTGTGTGTGTGTGTGTGTGTGTGTGTGTGTATGTGTGTGATTATATACACTAACCTAAAGGATTATTAGGAACACCATACTAATACTGTGTTTGACCCCCTTTCGCCTTCAGAACTGCCTTAATTCTACGTGGCATTGATTTAACAAGGTGCTGAATGCATTCTTTAGAAATGTTGGCCTATATTGATAGGATAGTATCTTGCAGTTGATGGAAATTTGTGGGATGCACATCCAGGGCACGACGCTCCCGTTCCACCACATCCCAAAGATGCTCTATTGGGTTGAGATCTGGTGACTGTGGGGGCCATTTTAGTACAGTGAACTCATTGTCATGTTCAAGAAACCAATTTGAAATGATTCGAGCTTTGTGACATGGTGCATTATCCTGCTGGAAGTAGCCATCTGAGGATGGGTACATGGTGGCCATAAAGGGATGGACATGGTCAGAAACAATGCTCAGGTAGGCCGTGGCATTTAAACGATGCCCAATTGGCACTAAGGGGCCTAAAGTGTGCCAAGAAAACATCCCCCACACCATTACACCACCAGCCTGCACAGTGGTAACAAGGCATGATGGATCCATGTTCTCATTCTGTTTACGCCAAATTCTGACTCTACCATCTGAATATCTCAACAGAAATCGAGACTCATCAGACCAGGCAACATTTTTCCAGTCTTCAACTGTCCAATTTTGGTGAGCTCTTGCAAATTGTAGCCTCTTTTTCCTATTTGTAGTGGAGATGAGTGGTACCCGGTGGGGTCTTCTGCTGTTGTAGCCCATCCGCCTCAAGGTTGTGCGTGTTGTGGCTTCACAAATGCTTTGCTGCATACCTCAGTTGTAACGAGTGGTTATTTCAGGCAAAGTTGCTCTTCTATTAGCTTGACTCAGTCGGCCCATTCTCCTCTGACCTCTAGCATCAACAAGGCATTTTCGCCCACAGGACTGCCGCATACTGGATGTTTTTCCTTTTCACACCATTCTTTGTAAACCCTAGAAATGGTTGTGCGTGAAAATCCCAGTAACTGAGCAGATTGTGAAATACTCAGACCGGCCCGTCTGGCACCAACAACCATGCCACGCTCAAAATTGCTTAAATCACCTTTCTTTCCCATACTGACATTCAGTTTGGAGTTCAGGAGATTGTCTTGACCAGGACCACACCCCTAAATGCATTGAAGCAACTGCCATGTGATTGGTTGATTAGATAATTGCATTAATGAGAAATTGAACAGGTGTTCCTAATAATCCTTTAGGTGAGTGTATATCTCTGGAAAAAGTAAGAGACCACTGCAAAATGATCAGTTTTACTTTTTATGTGTATGAGTGTAAGTAAAACTAGATAGGTACATTTCCTGAAGAAAATGTGAGTGGTGCTTGCCGTGGCAAAACTCGTCAAATAGCCTGCTTGAAAAGAACAGAAATTGTGGTCATAAATAAATCAACCCAGAAGTCTGTATAATGTTCTGGTGCAGAAATATGTGATTTGTTAGTAGGTTGCTACGGTAACCCCATGTGGTTGCTAGGCAGTTACCATAGTGATACTAATCAAGTGTCCTTGCCATCCTGATTGAAATAAGTCAAACCGGAAGTCTGTATGTTTTTGTGATGCAGAGATATGTGATTTGTTACTCGGTTGCTAGGGTAAGCCCATCTGGTTGCTAGGCAGTTACCATAGTGATACTAATGAAGTCTCCTTTCCATCCTGATTGAAATAAGTCAACCCGGAAGTCTCTACGCTTTTCTGATGCAGAGATATGTGATTTGTTACTCGGTTGCCAGGGTAACCCCATCTGGTTGCTAGGCAGTTACCATAGTGATACTAATCAAGTGTCCTTGCCATCCTGATTGAAATAAATCAACCCAGAAGTCTCTCTGATTTTCTGGTGCAGAGATATAGTTACTGCTAAACGGTTGCTAGGGTACTCTGTTTAGTTGCTAGGGAGTGGCTTGGCAGCTGCCAATCATGAATCTCCAAAGGCTGCTTGTCAGTATGAATGATATAAACCAACTCCCATGCCTCTGTGACATTAAGAATGGAAGATATCCCTCTATGGATTTTGGTTGTTAAGGTGCTCGACAATGGTTGCTAGGGAGGGGCTAGGAAGTGTTGATTTGATGCATGATTGGCTGTTTGCTGTCCCGAGTCAAAGCGAGACCACCCTTGTGTTTCTATGACACTTCTATCCGGAGATATCCCTTTGATCTGTTTGAATAGAAGTCTATGGGACTTGTTGCTAAGGTGCTCTTAATGGTTGCTAGGGCGTGGCTTGATAGCTTCACAATGTTCCTGAGAGACTGATTGGTCGTCTGAGTAAAATGAGCCCACCCCTCGTCTCTATGACACTGTGATCCAGAGCTATGTTCAATACAAATCCCTATGCCTTTTCATTTCAGGGGCCGTCCTACACCATTATAAGTCAATTGGGGCATTTTTGGGCAGCTCCTGGCCCCCAGGGGTGCAGCTTTTACCCCATATTGAGGTATGCTCTTACAGAGCCTGCCAGCCTCTTCAAATGTGGCAAATCACACGTTTCTACTGAAATCCTCAGCTTGGAGCTGTGACGCGTCAAAGTTTGTCTCAATGTTAAGTCTATGGGATTTTTGGGCTGCTTTTTTGCCCCTGGGGCAAGTACCGTACCCCCGATCGCTTATAAAATTCATAGCACACGTGTCCTCAATAGGCCGTTCGATTTGACACCTCATTCGTGGGTCTACGCCAAACGGTGCGGGACGAGTTAGGTGCCGAAGTTTTGTTAAGAGATATAAAAAATAAGAAAAATAAAAATAACTAGATGGGTACATTTCCTGAAGAAAATGTGAGTGGTGCTTGCCGTGGCAAAACTCGTCAAACAGCATGTTGTAACTGGAAAAGAAAAAAAATTATGGTCATAAATAAATCAGCCCAGAAGTCTGTACGATTTTCTGGTGCAGAAATATGTGATTTTTTACTCGGTTGCTAGGGTAAGCCCATGTGGTTGCTATGCAGTTACCAAGGTAATACAATACATGGCTCCTTTCCATCCTGAGTGAAATAAGTCAACCCGGAAGTCTGTAGTGTTTTCTGGTGCAGAGATATGTGATTTGTTACTCGGTTGCTAGGGTAACCCCATCTGGTTGCTAGGCAGTTACCATATTGATACTAATGAAGTGTCCTTGCCATCCTGGTTGAAATAAATCAACCCAGAAGTCTGTACTGTTTTCTGGTGCCGAGATATGTGATTTGTTTCTCGGTTGCTAGGGTAACCCCATCTGGTTGCTAGGCAGTTACCATAGTGATAGTAATCAAGTGTCCTTGCGATGCTGAGTGAAATAAATCAACCCGGAAGTCTGTACTCTTTTCTGGTGCCGAGATATGTGATTTGTTTCTCGGTTGCTAGGGTAACCCCATCTGGTTGCTAGGCAGTTACCATAGTGATAGTAATCAAGTGTCCTTGCGATCCTGAGTGAAATAAATCAACCCGGAAGTCAGTACTATTTTGTGGTGCAGAGATATGTGATTTGTTACTCGGTTGCTAGGGTAACCCCATCTGGTTGCTAGGCAGTTACCATAGTGATAGTAATCAAGTGTCCTTGCGATGCTGAGTGAAATAAATCAACCCGGAAGTCTGTACTCTTTTCTGGTGCCGAGATATGTGATTTGTTTCTCGGTTGCTAGGGTAACCCCATCTGGTTGCTAGGCAGTTACCATAGTGATAGTAATCAAGTGTCCTTGCCATCCTGATTGAAATAAATCAACCCGAAGTCTGTACTCTTTTCTGGTGCCGAGATATGTGATTTGTTTCTCGGTTGCTAGGGTAACCCCATCTGGTTGCTAGGCAGTTAACATAGTGATAGTAATCAAGTGTCCTTGCCATCCTGATTGAAATAAATCAACCCGGAAGTCTGTACTCTTTTCTGGTGCCGAGATATGTGATTTGTTTCTCGGTTGCTAGGGTAACCCCATCTGGTTGCTAGGCAGTTACCATAGTGATAGTAATCAAGTGTCCTTGCCATCCTGATTGAAATAAATCAACCCGGAAGTCTGTACTCTTTTCTGGTGCCGAGATATGTGATTTGTTTCTCGGTTGCTAGGGTAACCCCATCTGGTTGCTAGGCAGTTAACATAGTGATACTTATCAAGTCTCCTTGCCATCCTGATTGAAATAAGTCAACCCGAAGTCTCTATGTTTTTGTGATGCAGAGATATGTGATTTGTTACTCGGTTGCTAGGGTAAGCCCATCTGGTTGCTAGGCAGATACCATAGTGATACTAATCAAGTGTCCTTGCCATCCTGATTGAAATAAGTCAACCCGGAAGTCTCTACGCTTTTCTGATGCAGAGATATGTGATTTGTTACTCGGTTGCTAGGGTAAGCTCATCTGGTTGCTAGGCAGTTACCATAGTGATACTAATGAAGTGTCCTTGCCATCCTGATTGAAATAAGTCAACCCGAAGTCTCTATGTTTTTGTGATGCAGAGATATGTGATTTGTTACTCGGTTGCTAGGGTAAGCCCATCTGGTTGCTAGGCAGTTACCATAGTGATACTAATGAAGTGTCCTTTCCATCCTGATTGAAATAAGTCAACCCGGAAGTCTCTACGTTTTCTGATGCAGAGATATGTGATTTGTTACTCGGTTGCTAGGGTAACCCCATGTGGTTGCTAGGCAGTTACCATAGTGATACTAATCAAGTCTCCTTGCCATCCTGATTGAAATAAATCAACCCAGAAGTCTCTCTGATTTTGTGGTGCAGAGATATAGTTACTGCTAAACGGTTGCTAGGGTACTCTGTTTAGTTGCTAGGGAGTGGCTTGGCAGCTGCCAATCATGAATCTCCAAAGGCTGCTTGTCAGTATGAATGATATAAACCAACTCCCATGCCTCTGTGACATTCAGAATGGAAGATATCCCTCTATGGATTTTGGTTGTTAAGGTGCTCGACAATGGTTGCTAGGGAGGGGCTAGGAAGTGTTGATTTGATGCATGATTGGCTGTTTGCTGTCCCGAGTCAAACGAGACCACCCTTGTGTTTCTATGACACTTCTATCCGGAGATATCCCTTTGATCTGTTTCAATAGAAGTCTATGGGACTTGTTGCTAAGGTGCTCTTAATGGTTGCTAGGGCGTGGCTTGATAGCTTCACAATGATCCTGAGAGACTGATTGGTCGTCTGAGTAAAATGAGCCCACCCCTGGTCTCTATGACACTGTGATCCAGAGCTATGTTCAATACAAATCCCTATGCCTTTTCATTTCATGGGCCGTCCTACACCATTATAAGTCAATTGGGGCATTTTTGGGCAGCTCCTGCCCCCCAGGGGTGCAACTTTTACCCCATATTGAGGTATGCTCTTACAGAGCCTGCCAGCCTCTTCAAATGTGGCAAATCACACGCTTCTGTGAAATCCTCGCTCGGAGCTGTGAGCCTCAAAGTTTGTCACAATGTTAAGTCTATGGGATTTTTCGGCCGCTTTTTTGCCCCTGGGGCAAATACCGTACTCCGATAAGCTATAAAAGTCATAGCACACGTGTCCTCAATAGGCCGTTCGATTTGACACCTCATTTGTGGGTCTACGCCAAACGGTGCGGGACGAGTTAGGTGCCGAAGTTTTGTACGGAGATAGAATAATAATAAAAAGAAGAAAAATAAAAATAAAAACTAGATAGGTACATTTTCTGAAGAAAATGTGAGTGGTGCTTGTCGTGGCAAAACTCGTCAAACAGCATGCTATAACTTGAAAAGAACAAAAATTATGGTCATAAATAAATGAAACCAGAAGTCTGTACGATTTTCTGGTGCAGAAATATGTGATTTGTTACTCGGTTGCTAGGGTAAGCCCATCTGGTTGCTAGGCAGTTACCATAGTGATACTAATGAAGTGTCCTTGCCATCCTGATTGAAATAAGTCAACCCGGAAGTCTCTACGTTTTTCTGATGCAGAGATATGTGATTTGTTACTCGGTTGCTAGGGTAACCCCATCTGGTTGCTAGGCAGTTAACATAGTGATACTTATCAAGTCTCCTTGCCATCCTGATTGAAATAAATCAACCCAGAAGTCTCTCTGATTTTCTGGTGCAGAGATATAGTTACTGCTAAACGGTTGCTAGGGTACTCTGTGTAGTTGCTAGGGAGTGGCTTGGCAGCTGCCAATCATGAATCTCCAAAGGCTGCTTGTCAGTATGAATGATATAAACCAACTCCCATGCCTCTGTGACATTCAGAATGGAAGATATCCCTCTATGGATTTTGGTTGTTAAGGTGCTCGACAATGGTTGCTAGGGAGGGGCTAGGAAGTGTTGAAGTGATGCATGATTGGCTGTTTGCTGTCCCGAGTCAAACGAGACCACCCTTGTGTTTCTATGACACTTCTATCCGGAGATATCCCTTTGATCTTTTTCAATAGAAGTCTATGGGACTTGTTGCTAAGGTGCTCTTAATGGTTGCTAGGGCGTGGCTTGATAGCTTCACAATGATCCAGAGAGACTGATTGGTTGTCTGAGTAAAATGAGCCCACCCCTCGTCTCTATGACACTGTGATCCAGAGCTATGTTCAATACAAATCCCTATGCCTTTTCATTTCATGGGCCGTCCTACACCATTATAAGTCAATTGGGGCATTTTGGGCAGCTCCTGCCCCCAGGGGTGCAACTTTTACCCCATATTGAGGTATGCTCTTACAGAGCCTGCCAGCCTCTTCAAATGTGGCAAATCACACGTTTCTACGAAATCCTCGCTTGGAGCTGTGGACGTCAAAGTTTGTCTCAATGTTAAGTCTATGGGATTTTTCGGCCGCTTTTTGCCCCTGGGGCAAATACCGTACCCGATCAGCTATAAAAGTCATAGCACATGTGTCCTCAATAGGTCGTTCGATTTGACACCTCATTCGTGGGTCTACGCCAAACGGTGCTGGGACGAGTTAGGTGCCGAAGTTTTGTTAAGAGATATAAAAATAAAAATAAAAAGTATAACTAGATAGGTACATTTTCTGAAGAAAATGTGAGTGGTGCTTGTCGTGGCAAAACTCGTCAAACAGCATGCTATAACTTGAAAAGAACAAAAATTATGGTCATAAATAAATGAAACCAGAAGTCTGTACGATTTTCTGGTGCAGAAATATGTGATTTGTTACTCGGTTGCTAGGGTAAGCCCATCTGGTTGCTAGGCAGTTACCATAGTGATACTAATGAAGTGTCCTTGCCATCCTGATTGAAATAAGTCAACCCGAAGTCTCTACGTTTTCTGATGCAGAGATATGTGATTTGTTACTCGGTTGCTAGGGTAACCCCATCTGGTTGCTAGGCAGTTAACATAGTGATACTTATCAAGTCTCCTTGCCATCCTGATTGAAATAAATCAACCCAGAAGTCTCTCTGATTTTCTGGTGCAGAGATATAGTTACTGCTAAACGGTTGCTAGGGTACTCTGTGTAGTTGCTAGGGAGTGGCTTGGCAGCTGCCAATCATGAATCTCCAAAGGCTGCTTGTCAGTATGAATGATATAAACCAACTCCCATGCCTCTGTGACATTCAGAATGGAAGATATCCCTCTATGGATTTTGGTTGTTAAGGTGCTCGACAATGGTTGCTAGGGAGGGGCTAGGAAGTGTTGAAGTGATGCATGATTGGCTGTTTGCTGTCCCGAGTCAAACGAGACCACCCTTGTGTTTCTATGACACTTCTATCCGGAGATATCCCTTTGATCTTTTTCAATAGAAGTCTATGGGACTTGTTGCTAAGGTGCTCTTAATGGTTGCTAGGGCGTGGCTTGATAGCTTCACAATGATCCAGAGAGACTGATTGGTTGTCTGAGTAAAATGAGCCCACCCCTCGTCTCTATGACACTGTGATCCAGAGCTATGTTCAATACAAATCCCTATGCCTTTTCATTTCATGGGCCGTCCTACACCATTATAAGTCAATTGGGGCATTTTTGGGCAGCTCCTGCCCCCAGGGGTGCAACTTTTACCCCATATTGAGGTATGCTCTTACAGAGCCTGCCAGCCTCTTCAAATGTGGCAAATCACACGCTTCTACTGAAATCCTCGCTTGGAGCTGTGGACGTCAAAGTTTGTCTCAATGTTAAGTCTATGGGATTTTTGGCCGCTTTTTTGCCCCTGGGGCAAATACCGTACCCGATACGCTTATAAAAGTCATAGCACATGTGTCCTCAATAGGTCGTTCGATTTGACACCTCATTCGTGGGTCTACGCTAAACGGTCGCGGGACGAGTTAGGTGCCGAAGTTTTGTTAAGAGATATAAAAATAAAAATAAAAAGTATAATAAGTATGTGAGATTACAATAGTGATGCTTTGCAAGCACCACTAATAAGTATGTGAGATTACAATAGTGATGCTTTGCAAGCACCACTAATAAGTATGTGAGATTACAATAGTGATGCTTTGCAAGCACCACTAATAAAAATAATAACCCCATCTGGTTGCTAGGCAGTTACCATAGTGATAGTAATCAAGTGTCCTTGCCATCCTGAGTGAAATAAATCAACCCAGAGGTCTGTGATATTTTCTGGTGCAGAGATATGTGATTTGTTACTTGGTTGCTAGGGTAACCCCATCTGGTTGCTAGGCAGTTACCATAGTGATAGTAATAAAGTGTCCTTGCCATCCTGAATGAAATCAATCAACCCAGAGGTCTGTACTATTTTGTGGTGCAGAGATATGTGATTTGTTACTCGGTTGCTAGGGTAACACCATCTGTTTGCTAGGCAGTTACCATAGTGATAGTAATCAAGTGTCCTTGCCATCCTGAGTGAAATAAATCAACCCAGAGGTCTGTACTATTTTCTGGTGCAGAGATATGTGATTTGTTACTCGGTTGCTAAGGTAACCCCATCTGGTTTCTAGGCAGTTACCATAGTGATACTAATCAAGTGTGCTTGCCATCCTGAGTGAAATAAGTCAACCCGGAAGTCTCTACGTTTTCTGATGCAGAGATATGTGATTTGTTACTCGGTTGCTAGGGTAAGCCCATGTGGTTGCTAGGAAGTTACCATAGTGATACTAATGAAGTCTCCTTGTCATCCTGATTGAAATAAGTCAACCCGAAGTCTCTATGTTTTTGTGATGCAGAGATATGTGATTTGTTACTCGGTTGCTAGGGTAACCCCATCTGGTTGCTAGGCAGTTACCATAGTGATACTAATCAAGTGTCCTTGCCATCCTGATTGAAATAAGTCAACCCGGAAGTCTCTATGTTTTTGTGATGCAGAGATATGTGATTTGTTACTCGGTTGCTAGGGTAAGCCCATCTGGTTGCTAGGCAGTTACCATAGTGATACTAATCAAGTCTCCTGGCCATCCTGATTAAAATAAATCAACCCAGAATTCTCTTCAATTTTCTGGTGCAGAGATATGTGATTTGTTACTCGGTTGCTAGGGTAACCCCTCCTTGTTGCTAGGCAGTTACCATAGTGATCATAATCAAGTGTCTTTGCCATCCTGATTGAAATAAACCAACCCAGAAGTATCTACGCTTTTCTGATGCAGAGATATGTGATTTGTTACTTGGTTGCTAGGGTAACCCCATATGGTTGCTAGGCAGTTACCATAGTGATACTAATGAAGTGTCCTTGCCATCCTGAGTAAAATAAGTCAACCCGGAAGTCTGTACTGTTTTGTAGTGCAGAGATATGTGATTTGTTACTCGGTTGCTAGGGTAACCCCATCTGGTTGCTAGGCAGTTACCATAGTGATAGTAATCAGGTCTCCTTGCCATCCTGAGTGAAATAAACCAACCCAGAAGTCTGTACGTTTTTCTGATGCAGAGATATGTGATTTGTTAATTGGTTGCTAGGGTAACCCCATATGGTTGCTAGGCAGTTACCATAGTGTTACTAATCAAGTCTCCTTGCCATCCTGATTGAAATAAATCAACCCAGAAGTGTCTCTGATTTTCTGGTGCAGAGATATAGTTACTGCTAAACGGTTGCTAGGGTACTCTGTTTAGTTGCTAGGGAGTGGCTTGGCAGCTGCCAATCATGAATCTCCAAAGGCTGCTTGTCAGTATGAATGATATAAACCAACTCCCATGCCTCTGTGACATTAAGAATGGAAGATATCCCTCTATGGATTTTGGTTGTTAAGGTGCTCGACAATGGTTGCTAGGGAGGGGCTAGGAAGTGTTGATTTGATGCATGATTGGCTGTTTGCTGTCCCGAGTCAAACGAGACCACCCTTGTGTTTCTATGACACTTCTATCCGGAGATATCCCTTTGATATGTTTCAATAGAAGTCTATGGGACTTGTTGCTAAGGTGCTCTTAATGGTTGCTAGGGCGTGGCTTGATAGCTTCACAATGATCCTGAGAGACTGATTGGTCGTCTGAGTAAAATGAGCCCACCCCTCGTCTCTATGACACTGTGATCCAGAGCTATGTTCAATACAAATCCCTATGCCTTTTCATTTCATGGGCCGTCCTACACCATTATAAGTCAATTGGGGCATTTTTGGGCAGCTCCTGCCCCCAGGGGTGCAACTTTTACCCCATATTGAGGTATGCTCTTACAGAGCCTGCCAGCCTCTTCAAATGTGGCAAATCACACGTTTCTACGAAATCCTCGCTTGGAGCTGTGGCGTCAAAGTTTGTCTCAATGTTAAGTCTATGGGATTTTTCGGCCGCTTTTTTGCCCCTGGGGCAAATACCGTACCCGATCAACATAAAAGTCATAGCACACGTGTCCTCAATAGGCCGTTCGATTTGATACCTCATTCGTGGGTCTACGCCAAACGGTGCGGGACGAGTTAGGTGCCGAAGTTTTGTTAAGAGATATAATAAAAATATGGGATTTGCAAGCACTTTGCAAGCACCACTAACTAGATAGGTACATTTCCTGAAGAAAATGTGAGTGGTGCTTGCCGTGGCAAAACTCGTCAAACAGCATGTTGTAACTGGAAAAGAACAAAAATTATGGTCATAAATAAATCAACCCAGAAGTCTGTACGATTTTCTGGTGCAGAAATATGTGATTTGTTACTCGGTTGCTAGGGTAAGCCCGTGTGGTTGCTATGCAGTTACCAAGGTAATACAATACATGGCTCCTTTCCATCCTGAGTGAAATAAGTCAACCCGGAAGTCTGTAGTGTGTTCTGGTGCAGAGATATGTGATATGTTGCTCGGTTGCTAGGGTAACTCCATCTGGTTGCTAGGCAGTTACCATAGTGATACTAATCAAGTCTCCTGGCCATCCTGATTAAAATAAATCAACCCGGAAGTCTCTATGTTTTTGTGATGCAGAGATATGTGATTTTTTACTCGGTTGCTAGGGTAACCCCATCTGGTTGCTAGGCAGATACCATAGTGATACTAATCAAGTGTCCTTGCCATCCTTATTGAAATAAGTCAACCCGAAGTCTCTACGCTTTTCTGATGCAGAGATATGTGATTTGTTACACGGTTGCTAGGGTAAGCCCATCTGGTTGCTAGGCAGTTACCATAGTGATACTAATGAAGTCTCCTTGCCATCCTGATTGAAATAAGTCAACCCGAAGTCTCTATGTTTTTGTGATGCAGAGATATGTGATTTTTACTCGGTTGCTAGGGTAACCCCATCTGGTTGCTAGGCAGATACCATAGTGATACTAATCAAGTGTCCTTGCCATCCTTATTGAAATAAGTCAACCCGGAAGTCTCTACGTTTTCTGATGCAGAGATATGTGATTTGTTACTCGGTTGCTAGGGTAAGCCCATCTGGTTGCTAGGCAGTTACCATAGTGATACTAATGAAGTCTCCTTGCCATCCTGATTGAAGTAAGTCAACCCGGAAGTCTCTATGTTTTTGTGATGCAGAGATATGTGATTTGTTACTCGGTTGCTAGGGTAAGCCCATCTGGTTGCTAGGCAGTTACCATAGTGATACTAATGAAGTGTCCTTGCCATCCTGATTGAAATAAGTCAACCCGAAGTCTCTACGTTTTTCTGATGCAGAGATATGTGATTTGTTACTCGGTTGCTAGGGTAACCCCATCTGGTTGCTAGGCAGTTAACATAGTGATACTTATCAAGTCTCCTTGCCATCCTGATTGAAATAAATCAACCCAGAAGTCTCTCTGATTTTCTGGTGCAGAGATATAGTTACTGCTAAGCGGTTGCTAGGGTACTCTGTGTAGTTGCTAGGGAGTGGCTTGGCAGCTGCCAATCATGAATCTCCAAAGGCTGCTTGTCAGTATGAATGATATAAACCAACTCCCATGCCTCTGTGACATTCAGAATGGAAGATATCCCTCTATGGATTTTGGTTGTTAAGGTGCTCGACAATGGTTGCTAGGGAGGGGCTAGGAAGTGTTGAAGTGATGCATGATTGGCTGTTTGCTGTCCGAGTCAAGCGAGACCACCCTTGTGTTTCTATGACACTTCTATCCGGAGATATCCCTTTGATCTTTTTCAATAGAAGTCTATGGGACTTGTTGCTAAGGTGCTCTTAATGGTTGCTAGGGCGTGGCTTGATAGCTTCACAATGATCCAGAGAGACTGATTGGTTGTCTGAGTAAAATGAGCCCACCCCTCGTCTCTATGACACTGTGATCCAGAGCTATGTTCAATACAAATCCCTATGCCTTTTCATTTCATGGGCCGTCCTACACCATTATAAGTCAATTGGGGCATTTTTGGGCAGCTCCTGCCCCCAGGGTGCAACTTTTACCCCATATTGAGGTATGCTCTTACAGAGCCTGCCAGCCTCTTCAAATGTGGCAAATCACGCGTTTCTCTGAAATCCTCAGCTTGGAGCTGTGACGCGTCAAAGTTTGTCTCAATGTTAAGTCTATGGGATTTTTCGGCGCTTTTTTGCCCCTGGGGCAAATACCGTACCCGATAAACTATAAAAGTCATAGCACACGTGTCCTCAATAGGCCGTTCGATTTGATACCTCATTAGGTGGGTCTACGCCAAGCGGTGCTTGGGACGAGTTAGGTGCCAAGTTTTGTTAAGAGATATAATAAAAATAAAAACTAGATAGGTACATTTCCTGAAGAAAATGTGAGTGGTGCTTGCCGTGGCAAAACTCGATCAAACAGCATGTTGTAACTGGAAAAGAACAAAAATTATGGTCATAAATAAATCAACCCAGAAGTCTGTACGATTTTCTGGTGCAGAAATATGTGATTTGTTACTCGGTTGCTAGGGAAAGCCCGTGTGGTTGCTATGCAGTTACCAAGGTAATACAATACATGGCTCCTTTCCATCCTGAGTGAAATAAGTCAACCGGAAGTATGTAGTGTTTTCTGGTGCAGAGATATGTGATTTGTTACTCGGTTGCTAGGGTAACCCCATCTGGTTGCTAGGCAGTTAGCATAGTGATAGTAATCAAGTGTCCTTGCCATCCTGATTGAAATAAGTCAACCCGGAAGTCTCTATGTTTTTCTGATGCAGAGATATGTGATTTGTTACTCGGTTGCTAGGGTAACCCCATCTGGTTGCTAGGCAGTTACCATAGTGATACTAATCAAGTCTCCTTGCCATCCTGATTGAAATAAGTCAACCCGGAAGTCTCTATGTTTTTCTGATGCAGAGATATGTGATTTGTTACTCGGTTGCTAGGGTAACCCCATCTGGTTGCTAGGCAGTTATCATAGTGATACTAATCAAGTCTCCTTGCCATCCTGATTGAAATAAGTCAACCCGAAGTCTCTACGTTTTTCTGATGCAGAGATATGTGATTTGTTACTTTCGGTTGCTAGGGTAACCCCATCTGGTTGCTAGGCAGTTACCATAGTGATACTAATCAAGTCTCCTTGCCATCCTGATTGGAATAAGTCAACCCGGAAGTCTCTATGTTTTTCTGATGCAGAGATATGTGATTTGTTACTCGGTTGCTAGGGTAACCCCATCTGGTTGCTAGGCAGTTACCATAGTGATACTAATCAAGTCTCCTTGCCATCCTGATTGAATTAAGTCAACCCGGAAGTCTCTACGTTTTTCTGATGCAGAGATATGTGATTTGTTACTCGGTTGCTAGGGTAACCCCATCTGGTTGCTAGGCAGTTACCGTAGTGATACTAATCAAGTGTCCTTGCCATCCTGATTGAAATAAATCAACCGGAAGTCTGTACTCTTTTCTGGTTCGAGATATGTGATTTGTTTCTCGGTTGCTAGGGTAACCCCATCTGGTTGCTAGGCAGTTACCATAGTGATACTAATCAAGTGTCCTTGCCATCCTGATTGAAATAAGTCAACCCGAAGTCTCTACGTTTTTGTGATGCAGAGATATGTGATTTGTTACTTCGGTTGCTAGGGTAACCCCATCTGGTTGCTAGGCAGTTACCATAGTGATACTAATCAAGTCTCCTTGCCATCCTGATTGAAATAAATCATCCCGGAAGTCTGTACTCTTTTCTGGTTCGAGATATGTGATTTTTTCTCGGTTGCTAGGGTAACCCCATCTGGTTGCTAGGCAGTTACCATAGTGATACTAATCAAGTGTCCTTGCCATCCTGATTGAAATAAATCAACCCAGAAGTCTGTCTGATTTTCTGGTGCAGAGATATAGTTACTGCTAAGCGGTTGCTAGGGTACTATGTTTAGTTGCTAGGGAGTGGCTTGGCAGCTGCCAATCATGAATCTCCAAAGGCTGCTTGTCAGTATGAATGATATAAACCAACTCCCATGCCTCTGTGACATTCAGAATGGAAGATATCCCTCTATGGATTTTGGTTGTTAAGGTGCTTCGACAATGGTTGCTAGGGAGGGGCTAGGAAGTGTTGATTTGATGCATGATTGGCTGTTTGCTGTCCGGGTCAAGCGAGACCACCCTTGTGTTTCTATGACACTTCTATCCGGAGATATCCCTTTGATCTGTTTCAATAGAAGTCTATGGGACTTGTTGCTAAGGTGCTCTTAATGGTTGCTAGGGCGTGGCTTGATAGCTTCACAATGATCCTGAGAGACTGATTGGTCGTCTGAGTAAAATGAGCCCACCCCTCGTCTCTATGACACTGTGATCCAGAGCTATGTTCAATACAAATCCCTATGCCTTTTCATTTCATGGGCGTCCTACACCATTATAAGTCAATTGGGGCATTTTTGGGCAGCTCCTGCCCCCAGAGGTGCAACTTTTACCCCATATTGAGGTATGCTCTTACAGAGCCTGCCAGCCTCTTCAAATGTGGCAAATGACACGTTTCTCTGAAATCCTAAGCTTGGAGCTGTGGCCGTCAAAGTTTGTCTGAATGTTAAGTCTATGGGATTTTTCGGCCGCTTTTTTGCCCCTGGGGCAAATACCGTACCCGATAAACATAAAAGTCATAGCACACGTGTCCTCAATAGGCGTTCGATTTGACACCTCATTAGGTGGGTCTACGCCAAGCGGTCTTGGGGACGAGTTAGGTGCGAAGTTTTGTTAAGAGATATAAAAATAAAAACTAGATAGGTACATTTCCTGAAGAAAATGTGAGTGGTGCTTGCCGTGGCAAAACTAGATCAAACAGCATGTTGTAACTTGAAAAGAACAAAAATTGTGGTCATAAATAAATCAACCCAGAAGTCAGCTACGATTTTCTGGTTCAGAATTATGTGATTTGTTACTCGGTTGCTAGGGTAAGCCCATGTGGTTGCTATGCAATTACCAAGGTAATACAATACATGGCTCCTTTCCATCCTGAGTGAAATAAGTCAACCCGGAAGTCTGTAGTGTTTTGTGGTGCAGAGATATGTGATTTGTTACTTCGGTTGCTAGGGTAACCCCATATGGTAGCTAGGCAGTTACCATAGGGATACTAATGAAGTGTCCTTGCCATCCTGATTGAAATAAGTCAACCCGGAAGTCTCTACTATTTTCTGATGCAGAGATATGTGATTTGTTACTCGGTTGCTAGGGTAACCCCATCTGGTTGCTAGGCAGTTACCATAGTGATACTAATCAAGTCTCCTTGCCATCCTGATTGAAATAAGTAAACCCGGAAGTCTCTACTATTTTCTGATGCAGAGATATGTGATTTGTTACTCGGTTGCTAGGGTAACCCCATCTGGTTGCTAGGAAGTTACCATAGTGATACTTATCAAGTGTCCTTGCCATCCTGATTGAAATAAATCAACCCGGAAGTCTCTACGTTTTTGTGATGCAGAGATATGTGATTTGTAACTTCGGTTGCTAGGGTAACCCCATCTGGTTGCTAGGCAGTTACCATAGTGATACTAATCAAGTCTCCTTGCCATCCTGATTGAAATAAGTCAACCCGGAAGTCTCTACGTTTTTCTGATGCAGAGATATGCGATTTGTTACTCGGTTGCTAGGGTAACCCCATCTGGTTGCTAGGCAGATACCATAGTGATACTAATGAAGTCTCCTTGCCATCCTGATTGAAATAAGTCAACCCGGAAGTCTCTACGTTTTTGTGATGCAGAGATATGTGATTTGTTATTTGGTTGCTAGGGTAACCCCTCCTTGTTGCTAGGCAGTTACCATAGTGATACTAATGAAGTCTCCTTGCCATCCTGAGTGAAATAAGTCAACCCGTAAGTCTGTACTCTTTTCTGGTGCCGAGATAAGTGATTTGTTTCTCGGTTGCTAGGGTAACCCCATCTGGTTGCTAGGCAGTTACCATAGTGATAGTAATGAAGTGTCCTTGCGATCCTGAGTGAAATAAATCAACCCGGAAGTCAGTACTATTTTCTGGTGCAGAGATATGTGATTTGTTACTCGGTTGCTAGGGTAACCCCATCTGGTTGCTAGGCAGTTACCATAGTGATAGTAATCAAGTGTCCTTGCCATCCTGATTGAAATAAGTCAACCCAGAAGTATCTACGTTTTTCTGATGCAGAGATATGTGATTTGTTACTCGGTTGCTAGGGTAACCCCATGTGGTTGCTAGGCAGTTACCATATTGATACTAATGAAGTGTCCTTGCCATCCTGGTTGAAATAAATCAACCTGGAAGTCTGTACTCTTTTCTGGTGCCGAGATATGTGATTTGTTTCTCGGTTGCTAGGGTAACCCCATCTGGTTGCTAGGCAGTTACCATAGTGATAGTAATGAAGTGTCCTTGCCATCCTGAGTGAAATAAATCAACCCGGAAGTCAGTACTATTTTGTGGTGCAGAGATATGTGATTTGTTACTCGGTTGCTAGGGTAACCCCATCTGGTTGCTAGGCAGTAATCATAGTGATAGTAATCAAGTGTCCTTGCCATCCTGATTGAAATAAGTCAACCCGGAAGTCTCTACGTTTTTCTGATGCAGAGATATGTGATTTGTTACTCGGTTGCTAGGGTAACCCCATCTGGTTGCTAGGCAGTTACCTTAGTGATACTAATGAAGTCTCCTTGCCATCCTGATTGAAATAAATCAACCCAGAAGTTTCTCTGATTTTCTGGTGCAGAGATATAGTTACTGCTAAAGGGTTGCTAGGGTACTCTGTTTAGTTGCTAGGGAGTGGCTTGGCAGCTGCCAATCATTAATCTCCAACGGCTGCTTGTCAGTATGAATGATATAAACCAACTTCCATGCCTCTGTGACATTCAGAATGGAAGATATCCTCTATGGATTTTGGTTGCTAAGGTGCTTTCGACAATGGTTGCTAGGGAGGGGCTAGGAAGTGTTGAGGTAATTCATGATTGGCTGTTTGCTGCCCGAGTGAAGCAGAGACCACCCTTGTGTTTCTATGACACTTCTATCCGGAGATATCCCTTTGATGTCTTTCATTAGAAGTCTATGGGACTTGTTGCTAAGGTGCTCTAAATTGTTGCTAGGGCGTGGCTTGATAGATTCAAAATGATCCTGAGATACTGATTGGTCGTCTGAGTAAAATGAGCCCGCCCCATTGTCTCTATGACACTGTGATCCAGAGCTATGTTGAATACAAATCCCAATGCCATTTCATTTCATGGGCCGTCCTACACCATTACACCTACACCTACGTCAATTGGGGCATTTTTGGGCAGCTCCTGCCCCCCAAGGGTGCAACTTTTACCCCATTTTGAGGTATGCTCTTACAGAGCCTGCCAGCCTCTTCAAATATGGCAAATCACTGCGTTTCTCTGAAATCCTAGCTCGGAGCTGTGGCGCGTCAAAGTTTGTCGCAATGTTAAGTCTATGGGATTTTTAGGCGCTTTTTTGCCCCTGGGGCAATTACCGTACCCCGATAAACATAAAAGTCATAGCACACGTGTCCTCAATAGGCGTTCGATTTGACACCTCATTAGGTGGGTCTACGCCAAGCGGTCTTGGGGACGAGTTAGGTGCGAAGTTTTGTACTGGAGATAGAATAATAAAAGTATAAAAATAAAAATAAGTATGTGAGATTACAATAGTGATGCTTTGCAAGCACCACTAAAAATAAAAAGTATAATAATAAGTATGTGAGATTACAATAGTGATGCTTTGCAAGCACCACTAATAAAAAGTATAATAAGTATGTGAGATTACAATAGTGATGCTTTGCAAGCACCACTAAAAATAAAAAGTATAATAAGTATGTGAGATTACAATAGTGATGCTTTGCAAGCACCACTAATAAAAATAAAAACTAGATAGGTACATTTCCTGAAGAAAATGTGAGTGGTGCTTGCCGTGGCAAAACTCGTCAAACAGCATGTTGTAACTGGAAAAGAACAAAAATTATGGTCATAAATAAATCAACCCAGAAGTCTGTACGATTTTCTGGTGCAGAAATATGTGATTTGTTACTCGGTTGCTAGGGAAAGCCCGTGTGGTTGCTATGCAGTTACCAAGGTAATACAATACATGGCTCCTTTCCATCCTGAGTGAAATAAGTCAACCCGGAAGTATGTAGTGTTTTCTGGTGCAGAGATATGTGATTTGTTACTCGGTTGCTAGGGTAACCCCATCTGGTTGCTAGGCAGTTAGCATAGTGATAGTAATCAAGTGTCCTTGCCATCCTGATTGAAATAAGTCAACCCGGAAGTCTCTATGTTTTTCTGATGCAGAGATATGTGATTTGTTACTTCGGTTGCTAGGGTAACCCCATCTGGTTGCTAGGCAGTTACCATAGTGATACTAATCAAGTCTCCTTGCCATCCTGATTGAAATAAGTCAACCCGGAAGTCTCTATGTTTTTCTGATGCAGAGATATGTGATTTGTTACTCGGTTGCTAGGGTAACCCCATCTGGTTGCTAGGCAGTTATCATAGTGATACTAATCAAGTCTCCTTGCCATCCTGATTGAAATAAGTCAACCCGGAAGTCTCTACGTTTTTCTGATGCAGAGATATGTGATTTGTTACTCGGTTGCTAGGGTAACCCCATCTGGTTGCTAGGCAGTTACCATAGTGATACTAATCAAGTCTCCTTGCCATCCTGATTGGAATAAGTCAACCCGGAAGTCTCTATGTTTTTCTGATGCAGAGATATGTGATTTGTTACTCGGTTGCTAGGGTAACCCCATCTGGTTGCTAGGCAGTTACCATAGTGATACTAATCAAGTCTCCTTGCCATCCTGATTGAATTAAGTCAACCCGGAAGTCTCTACGTTTTTCTGATGCAGAGATATGTGATTTGTTACTCGGTTGCTAGGGTAACCCCATCTGGTTGCTAGGCAGTTACCATAGTGATACTAATCAAGTGTCCTTGCCATCCTGATTGAAATAAATCAACCCGGAAGTCTGTACTCTTTTCTGGTTCGAGATATGTGATTTGTTTCTCGGTTGCTAGGGTAACCCCATCTGGTTGCTAGGCAGTTACCATAGTGATACTAATCAAGTGTCCTTGCCATCCTGATTGAAATAAGTCAACCCGGAAGTCTCTACGTTTTTGTGATGCAGAGATATGTGATTTGTTACTTTCGGTTGCTAGGGTAACCCCATCTGGTTGCTAGGCAGTTACCATAGTGATACTAATCAAGTCTCCTTGCCATCCTGATTGAAATAAATCATCCCGGAAGTCTGTACTCTTTTCTGGTTCGAGATATGTGATTTTTTCTCGGTTGCTAGGGTAACCCCATCTGGTTGCTAGGCAGTTACCATAGTGATACTAATCAAGTGTCCTTGCCATCCTGATTGAAATAAATCAACCCAGAAGTCTGTCTGATTTTCTGGTGCAGAGATATAGTTACTGCTAAGCGGTTGCTAGGGTACTATGTTTAGTTGCTAGGGAGTGGCTTGGCAGCTGCCAATCATGAATCTCCAAAGGCTGCTTGTCAGTATGAATGATATAAACCAACTCCCATGCCTCTGTGACATTCAGAATGGAAGATATCCCTCTATGGATTTTGGTTGTTAAGGTGCTTTCGACAATGGTTGCTAGGGAGGGGCTAGGAAGTGTTGATTTGATGCATGATTGGCTGTTTGCTGTCCGGGTCAAGCGAGACCACCCTTGTGTTTCTATGACACTTCTATCCGGAGATATCCCTTTGATCTGTTTCAATAGAAGTCTATGGGACTTGTTGCTAAGGTGCTCTTAATGGTTGCTAGGGCGTGGCTTGATAGCTTCACAATGATCCTGAGAGACTGATTGGTCGTCTGAGTAAAATGAGCCCACCCCTGGTCTCTATGACACTGTGATCCAGAGCTATGTTCAATACAAATCCCTATGCCTTTTCATTTCATGGGCCGTCCTACACCATTATAAGTCAATTGGGGCATTTTTGGGCAGCTCCTGCCCCCAGGGGTGCAACTTTTACCCCATATTGAGGTATGCTCTTACAGAGCCTGCCAGCCTCTTCAAATGTGGCAAATGACACGTTTCTCACGAAATCCTAAGCTTGGAGCTGTGACGCGTCAAAGTTTGTCTGAATGTTAAGTCTATGGGATTTTTAGGCCGCTTTTTTGCCCCTGGGGCAAATACCGTACCCGATAAACTATAAAAGTCATAGCACACGTGTCCTCAATAGGCCGTTCGATTTGACACCTCATTAGGTGGGTCTACGTAAGCGGTCTTGGGACGAGTTAGGTGCGAAGTTTTGTTAAGAGATATAAAAATAAAAATAAAAATAAAAATAAAAAGTATAATAATAAGTATGTGAGATTACAATAGTGATGCTTTGCAAGCACCACTAATAAAAAGTATAATAATAAGTATGTGAGATTACAATAGTGATGCTTTGCAAGCACCACTAACTAGATAGGTACATTTCCTGAAGAAAATGTGAGTGGTGCTTGCCGTGGCAAAACTCGTCAAACAGCATGTTGTAACTTGAAAATAACAAAAATTATGGTCATAAATAAACCAACCCAGAAATGTGTACGATGTTCTGGTGCAGAAATATGTGATTTGTTACTCGGTTGCTAGGGTAAGCCCGTGTGGTTGCTATGCAGTTACCAAGGTAATACAATACATGGCTCCTTTCCATCCTGAGTGAAATAAGTCAACCCGGAAGTCTGTAGTGTGTTCTGGTGCAGAGATATGTGATATGTTGCTCGGTTGCTAGGGTAACTCCATCTGGTTGCTAGGCAGTTACCATAGTGATACTAATCAAGTGTCCTGGCCATCCTGATTAAAATAAATCAACCCGGAAGTCTCTACGTTTTTCTGATGCAGAGATATGTGATTTGTTACTCGGTTGCTAGGGTAAGCCCATCTGGTTGCTAGGCAGTTACCATAGTGATACTAATGAAGTCTCCTTGCCATCCTGATTGAAATAAGTCAACCCGGAAGTCTCTACGTTTTTCTGATGCAGAGATATGTGATTTGTTACTCGGTTGCTAGGGTAAGCCCATCTGGTTGCTAGGCAGTTACCATAGTGATTCTAATGAAGTCTCCTTGCCATCCTGATTGAAGTAAGTCAACCCGGAAGTCTCTATGTTTTTGTGATGCAGAGATATGTGATTTGTTACTCGGTTGCTAGGGTAAGCCCATCTGGTTGCTAGGCAGTTACCATAGTGATACTAATGAAGTGTCCTTGCCATCCTGATTGAAATAAGTCAACCCGAAGTCTCTACGTTTTTCTGATGCAGAGATATGTGATTTGTTACTCGGTTGCTAGGGTAACCCCATCTGGTTGCTAGGCAGTTAACATAGTGATACTTATCAAGTCTCCTTGCCATCCTGATTGAAATAAATCAACCCAGAAGTCTCTCTGATTTTCTGGTGCAGAGATATAGTTACTGCTAAGCGGTTGCTAGGGTACTCTGTGTAGTTGCTAGGGAGTGGCTTGGCAGCTGCCAATCATGAATCTCCAAAGGCTGCTTGTCAGTATGAATGATATAAACCAACTCCCATGCCTCTGTGACATTCAGAATGGAAGATATCCCTCTATGGATTTTGGTTGTTAAGGTGCTTTCGACAATGGTTGCTAGGGAGGGGCTAGGAAGTGTTGAAGTGATGCATGATTGGCTGTTTGCTGTCCGAGTCAAGCGAGACCACCCTTGTGTTTCTATGACACTTCTATCCGGAGATATCCCTTTGATCTTTTTCAATAGAAGTCTATGGGACTTGTTGCTAAGGTGCTCTTAATGGTTGCTAGGGCGTGGCTTGATAGCTTCACAATGATCCAGAGAGACTGATTGGTTGTCTGAGTAAAATGAGCCCACCCCTCGTCTCTATGACACTGTGATCCAGAGCTATGTTCAATACAAATCCCTATGCCTTTTCATTTCATGGGCCGTCCTACACCATTATAAGTCAATTGGGGCATTTTTGGGCAGCTCCTGCCCCCAGGGGTGCAACTTTTACCCCATATTGAGGTATGCTCTTACAGAGCCTGCCAGCCTCTTCAAATGTGGCAAATCACTGCGTTTCTCTGAAATCCTCAGCTTGGAGCTGTGGCGCGTCAAAGTTTGTCTCAATGTTAAGTCTATGGGATTTTTAGGCGCTTTTTTGCCCCTGGGGCAAATACCGTACCCGATAAACATAAAAGTCATAGCACACGTGTCCTCAATAGGCGTTCGATTTGATACCTCATTAGGTGGGTCTCGCCAAGCGGTCTTGGGACGAGTTAGGTGCGAAGTTTTGTTAAGAGATATAATAAAAAATAACTAGATAGGTACATTTCCTGAAGAAAATGTGAGTGGTGCTTGCCGTGGCAAAACTAGATCAAACAGCATGTTGTAACTGGAAAAGAACAAAAATTATGGTCATAAATAAATCAGCCCAGAAGTCTGTACGATTTTCTGGTGCAGAAATATGTGATTTGTTACTCGGTTGCTAGGGTAAGCCCATGTGGTTGCTATGCAGTTACCAAGGTAATACAATACATGGCTCCTTTCCATCCTGAGTGAAATAAGTCAACCCGGAAGTCTGTAGTGTTTTCTGGTGCAGAGATATGTGATTTGTTACTCGGTTGCTAGGGTAACCCCATCTGGTTGCTAGGCAGTTACCATAGTGATACTAATGAAGTGTCCTTGCCATCCTGATTGAAATAAATCAACCCGGAAGTCTGTACTCTTTTCTGGTGCAGAGATATGTGATTTGTTACTCGGTTGCTAGGGTAACCCCATCTGGTTGCTAGGCAGTTACCATAGTGATACTAATCAAGTGTCCTTGCCATCCTGATTGAAATAAATCAACCCGGAAGTCTGTACTCTTTTCTGGTGCAGAGATATGTGATTTGTTTCTCGGTTGCTAGGGTAACCCCATCTGGTTGCTAGGCAGTTACCATAGTGATACTAATCAAGTGTCCTTGCCATCCTGAGTGAAATAAATCAACCCGGAAGTCTGTACTGTTTTTGTGGTGCAGAGATATGTGATTTGTTACTCGGTTGCTAGGGTAAGCCCATCTGGTTGCTAGGCAGTTACCATAGTGATACTAATGAAGTGTCCTTGCCATCCTGATTGAAATAAGTCAACCCGGAAGTCTGTACGTTTTTCTGATGCAGAGATATGTGATTTGTTACTCGGTTGCTAGGGTAACCCCATCTGGTTGCTAGGCAGTTACCATAGTGATACTAATCAAGTCTCCTTGCCATCCTGATTGAAATAAATCAACCCAGAAGTCTCTCTGATTTTCTGGTGCAGAGATATAGTTACTGCTAAATGGTTGCTAGGGTACTCTGTTTAGTTGCTAGGGAGTGGCTTGGCAGCTGCCAATCATGAATCTCCAAAGGCTGCTTGTCAGTATGAATGATATAAACCAACTCCCATGCCTCTGTGACATTCAGAATGGAAGATATCCCTCTATGGATTTTGGTTGCTAAGGTGCTCGACAATGGTTGCTAGGGAGGGGCTAGGAAGTGTTGAGGTGATGCATGATTGGCTGTTTGCTGTCCCGAGTGAAACGAGACCACCCTTGTGTTTCTATGACACTTCTATCCGGAGATATCCCTTTGATGTCTTTCATTAGAAGTCTATGGGACTTGTTGCTAAGGTGCTCTTAATGGTTGCTAGGGCGTGGCTTGATAGCTTCACAATGATCCTGAGATACTGATTGGTCGTCTGAGTAAAATGAGCCCACCCCATCGTCTCTATGACACTGTGATCCAGAGCTATGTTCAATACAAATCCCTATGCCATTTCATTTCATGGGCCGTCCTACACCATTGTAAGTCAATTGGGGCATTTTTGGGCAGCTCCTGCCCCCAGGGGTGCAACTTTTACCCCATATTGAGGTATGCTCTTACAGAGCCTGCCAGCCTCTTCAAATGTGGCAAATCACTACGTTTCTACTGAAATCCTCGCTCGGAGCTGTGACGCGTCAAAGTTTGTCGCAATGTTAAGTCTATGGGATTTTTAGGCTGCTTTTTTGCCCCTGGGGCAAATACCGTACCCCGATAAGCTTATAAAAGTCATAGCACACGTGTCCTCAATAGGCCGTTCGATTTGACACCTCATTAGGTGGGTCTACGCCAAGCGGTCGCGGGACGAGTTAGGTGCCGAAGTTTTGTTAAGAGATATAAAAATAAAAATAAAAAATAAATAACTAGATAGGTACATTTCCTGAAGAAAATGTGAGTGGTGCTTGCCGTGGCAAAACTCGATCAAACAGCATGTTGTAACTTGAAAAGAACAAAAATTGTGGTCATAAATAAATCAACCCAGAAGTCGCTACGATTTTCTGGTTCAGAATTATGTGATTTGTTACTCGGTTGCTAGGGTAAGCCCATGTGGTTGCTATGCAATTACCAAGGTAATACAATACATGGCTCCTTTCCATCCTGAGTGAAATAAGTCAACCCGGAAGTCTGTAGTGTTTTGTGGTGCAGAGATATGTGATTTGTTACTCGGTTGCTAGGGTAACCCCATATGGTAGCTAGGCAGTTACCATAGGGATACTAATGAAGTGTCCTTGCCATCCTGATTGAAATAAGTCAACCCGGAAGTCTCTACTATTTTCTGATGCAGAGATATGTGATTTGTTACTCGGTTGCTAGGGTAACCCCATCTGGTTGCTAGGCAGTTACCATAGTGATACTAATCAAGTCTCCTTGCCATCCTGATTGAAATAAGTAAACCCGGAAGTCTCTACTATTTTCTGATGCAGAGATATGTGATTTGTTACTCGGTTGCTAGGGTAACCCCATCTGGTTGCTAGGAAGTTACCATAGTGATACTTATCAAGTGTCCTTGCCATCCTGATTGAAATAAATCAACCCGGAAGTCTCTACGTTTTTGTGATGCAGAGATATGTGATTTGTAACTCGGTTGCTAGGGTAACCCCATCTGGTTGCTAGGCAGTTACCATAGTGATACTAATCAAGTCTCCTTGCCATCCTGATTGAAATAAGTCAACCCGGAAGTCTCTACGTTTTTCTGATGCAGAGATATGCGATTTGTTACTTCGGTTGCTAGGGTAACCCCATCTGGTTGCTAGGCAGATACCATAGTGATACTAATGAAGTCTCCTTGCCATCCTGATTGAAATAAGTCAACCCGGAAGTCTCTACGTTTTTGTGATGCAGAGATATGTGATTTGTTATTTGGTTGCTAGGGTAACCCCTCCTTGTTGCTAGGCAGTTACCATAGTGATACTAATGAAGTCTCCTTGCCATCCTGAGTGAAATAAGTCAACCCGGAAGTCTGTACTCTTTTCTGGTGCCGAGATAAGTGATTTGTTTCTCGGTTGCTAGGGTAACCCCATCTGGTTGCTAGGCAGTTACCATAGTGATAGTAATCAAGTGTCCTTGCGATCCTGAGTGAAATAAATCAACCCGGAAGTCAGTACTATTTTCTGGTGCAGAGATATGTGATTTGTTACTCGGTTGCTAGGGTAACCCCATCTGGTTGCTAGGCAGTTACCATAGTGATAGTAATCAAGTGTCCTTGCCATCCTGATTGAAATAAGTCAACCCAGAAGTATCTACGTTTTTCTGATGCAGAGATATGTGATTTGTTACTCGGTTGCTAGGGTAACCCCATGTGGTTGCTAGGCAGTTACCATATTGATACTAATGAAGTGTCCTTGCCATCCTGGTTGAAATAAATCAACCTGGAAGTCTGTACTCTTTTCTGGTGCCGAGATATGTGATTTGTTTCTCGGTTGCTAGGGTAACCCCATCTGGTTGCTAGGCAGTTACCATAGTGATAGTAATGAAGTGTCCTTGCCATCCTGAGTGAAATAAATCAACCCGGAAGTCAGTACTATTTTGTGGTGCAGAGATATGTGATTTGTTACTCGGTTGCTAGGGTAACCCCATCTGGTTGCTAGGCAGTAATCATAGTGATAGTAATCAAGTGTCCTTGCCATCCTGATTGAAATAAGTCAACCCGGAAGTCTCTACGTTTTTCTGATGCAGAGATATGTGATTTGTTACTCGGTTGCTAGGGTAACCCCATCTGGTTGCTAGGCAGTTACCTTAGTGATACTAATGAAGTCTCCTTGCCATCCTGATTGAAATAAATCAACCCAGAAGTTTCTCTGATTTTCTGGTGCAGAGATATAGTTACTGCTAAAGGGTTGCTAGGGTACTCTGTTTAGTTGCTAGGGAGTGGCTTGGCAGCTGCCAATCATTAATCTCCAACGGCTGCTTGTCAGTATGAATGATATAAACCAACTTCCATGCCTCTGTGACATTCAGAATGGAAGATATCCTCTATGGATTTTGGTTGCTAAGGTGCTCGACAATGGTTGCTAGGGAGGGGCTAGGAAGTGTTGAGGTAATTCATGATTGGCTGTTTGCTGCCCCGAGTGAAACGAGACCACCCTTGTGTTTCTATGACACTTCTATCCGGAGATATCCCTTTGATGTCTTTCATTAGAAGTCTATGGGACTTGTTGCTAAGGTGCTCTAAATTGTTGCTAGGGCGTGGCTTGATAGATTCAAAATGATCCTGAGATACTGATTGGTCGTCTGAGTAAAATGAGCCCGCCCCATTGTCTCTATGACACTGTGATCCAGAGCTATGTTGAATACAAATCCCAATGCCATTTCATTTCATGGGCCGTCCTACACCATTACACCTACACCTACGTCAATTGGGGCATTTTTGGGCAGCTCCTGCCCCCCAGGGGTGCAACTTTTACCCCATTTTGAGGTATGCTCTTACAGAGCCTGCCAGCCTCTTCAAATATGGCAAATCACACGTTTCTGCGAAATCCTCGCTCGGAGCTGTGACGCGTCAAAGTTTGTCGCAATGTTAAGTCTATGGGATTTTTCGGCCGCTTTTTTGCCCCTGGGGCAATTACCGTACCCCGATCAGCTTATAAAAGTCATAGCACACGTGTCCTCAATAGGCCGTTCGATTTGACACCTCATTCGTGGGTCTACGCCAAACGGTGCGGGACGAGTTAGGTGCCGAAGTTTTGTACGGAGATAGAATAATAAAAAGTATAAAAATAAAAATAAGTATGTGAGATTACAATAGTGATGCTTTGCAAGCACCACTAAAAATAAAAAGTATAATAATAAGTATGTGAGATTACAATAGTGATGCTTTGCAAGCACCACTAATAAAAAGTATAATAAGTATGTGAGATTACAATAGTGATGCTTTGCAAGCACCACTAAAAATAAAAAGTATAATAAGTATGTGAGATTACAATAGTGATGCTTTGCAAGCACCACTAACTAGATAGGTACATTTCCTGAAGAAAATGTGAGTGGTGCTTGCCGTGGCAAAACTCGTCAAATAGCCTGTTTAACTTGAAAAGAACAGAAATTGTGGTCATAAATAAATCAACCCAGAAGTCTCTACGATTTTCTGGTGCAGAGATATGTGATTTGTTACTAGGTTGCTAGGGTAACCCCATCTGGTTGCTAGGCAGTTACCATAGTGATACTAATACAAGTCTCCTTGCCATCCTGATTGAAATAAATCAACCCAGAAGTCTCTCTGATTTTCTGGTGCAGAGATATAGTTACTTGCTAAGCGGTTGCTAGGGTAACTCTGTGTAGTTGCTAGGGAGTGGCTTAGCAGCTGCCAATCATGAATCTCCAAAGGCTGCTTGTCAGTATGAATGATATAAACCAACTCCCATGCCTCTGTGACATTCAGAATGGAAGATATCCCTCTATGGATTTTGGTTGTTAAGGTGATCGACAACTGGTTGCTAGGGAGGGGCTAGGAAGTGTTGAAGTGATGCATGATTGGCTGTTTGCTGTCCTGAGTCAAACAAGACCACCCTTGTGTTTCTATGACACTTCTATCCGGAGATATCCCTTTGATCTTTTTCAATAGAAGTCTATGGGACTTGTTGCTAAGGTGCTCTTAATGGTTGCTAGGGCGTGGCTTGATAGCTTCACAATGATCCAGAGAGACTGATTGGTTGTCTGAGTAAAATGAGCCCACCCCTCGTCTCTATGACACTGTGATCCAGAGCTATGTTCAATACAAATCCCTATGCCTTTTCATTTCATGGGCAGTCCTACACCATTATAAGTCAATTGGGGCATTTTTGGGCAGCTCCTGCCTCCAGGGTGCAACTTTTACCCCATATTGAGGTATGCTCTTACAGAGCCTGCCAGCCTCTTCAAATGTGGCAAATCACACGTTTCTACGAAATCCTCGCTTGGAGCTGTGACGCGTCAAAGTTTGTCTCAATGTTAAGTCTATGGGATTTTTCGGTCGCTTTTTGCCCCTGGGGCAAATACAGTACCCCGATCAGCTTATAAAAGTCATAGCACACGTGTCCTCAATAGGCCGTTCGATTTGATACCTCATTCGTGGGTCTACGCCAAACGGTGCGGGACGAGTTAGGTGCCGAAGTTTTGTTAAGAGATATAATAAAAATAAAAATAAAAAGTATAATAATAAGTATGTGAGATTACAATAGTGATGCTTTGCAAGCACCACTAATAAAAAGTATAATAAGTATGTGAGATTACAATAGTGATGCTTTGCAAGCACCACTAAAAATAAAAAGTATAATAAGTATGTGAGATTACAATAGTGATGCTTTGCAAGCACCACTAACTAGATAGGTACATTTCCTGAAGAAAATGTGAGTGGTGCTTGCCGTGGCAAAACTCGTCAAATAGCCTGCTTGAAAAGATCAGAAATTGTGGTCATAAATAAGTCAACCCGGAAGTCTCTACGTTTTTCTGATGCAGAGATATGTGATTTGTTAGTAGGTTGCTAGGGTAACCCCATCTGGTTGCTAGGCAGTTAACATAGTGATACTTATGAAGTCTCCTTGCCATCCTGATTGAAATAAATCAACCCAGAAGTCTCTCTGATTTTCTGGTGCAGAGATATAGTTACTGCTAAACGGTTGCTAGGGTACTCTGTGTAGTTGCTAGGGAGTGGCTTGGCAGCTGCCAATCATGAATCTCCAAAGGCTGCTTGTCAGTATGAATGATATAAACCAACTCCCATGCCTCTGTGACATTCAGAATGGAAGATATCCCTCTATGGATTTTGGTTGTTAAGGTGCTCGACAATGGTTGCTAGGGAGGGGCTAGGAAGTGTTGAAGTGATGCATGATTGGCTGTTTGCTGTCCCGAGTCAAACGAGACCACCCTTGTGTTTCTATGACACTTCTATCCGGAGATATCCCTTTGATCTGTTTCAATAGAAGTCTATGGGACTTGTTGCTAAGGTGCTCTTAATGGTTGCTAGGGCGTGGCTTGATAGCTTCACAATGATCCTGAGAGACTGATTGGTCGTCTGAGTAAAATGAGCCCACCCCTCGTCTCTATGACACTGTGATCCAGAGCTATGTTCAATACAAATCCCTATGCCTTTTCATTTCATGGGCCGTCCTACACCATTATAAGTCAATTGGGGCATTTTTGGGCAGCTCCTGCCCCCAGGGGTGCAACTTTTACCCCATATTGAGGTATGCTCTTACAGAGCCTGCCAGCCTCTTCAAATGTGGCAAATCACACGTTTCTACGAAATCCTCGCTTGGAGCTGTGACGCGTCAAAGTTTGTCTCAATGTTAAGTCTATGGGATTTTTCGGCCGCTTTTTTGCCCCTGGGGCAAATACCGTACCCCGATCGCTTATAAAAGTCATAGCACACGTGTCCTCAATAGGCCGTTCGATTTGATACCTCATTCGTGGGTCTACGCCAAACGGTGCGGGACGAGTTAGGTGCCGAAGTTTTGTTAAGAGATATAATAAAAATAAAAATAAAAAGTATAACTAGATAGGTACATTTCCTGAAGAAAATGTGAGTGGTGCTTGCCGTGGCAAAACTCGTCAAACAGCATGTTGTAACTGGAAAAGAACAAAAATTATGGTCATAAATAAATCAACCCAGAAGTCTGTACGATTTTCTGGTGCAGAAATATGTGATTTGTTACTCGGTTGCTAGGGTAAGCCCATGTGGTTGCTATGCAGTTACCAAGGTAATACAATACATGGCTCCTTTCCATCCTGAGTGAAATAAGTCAACCCGGAAGTCTGTAGTGTTTTCTGGTGCAGAGATATGTGATTTGTTACTCGGTTGCTAGGGTAACCCCATCTGGTTGCTAGGCAGTTACCATAGTGATACTAATCAAGTGTCCTTGCCATCCTGATTGAAATAAGTCAACCCGGAAGTCTCTATGTTTTTCTGATGCAGAGATATGTGATTTGTTACTCGGTTGCTAGGGTAACCCCATCTGGTTGCTAGGCAGTTACCATAGTGATACTAATCAAGTCTCCTTGCCATCCTGATTGAAATAAGTCAACCCGGAAGTCTCTATGTTTTTCTGATGCAGAGATATGTGATTTGTTACTCGGTTGCTAGGGTAACCCCATCTGGTTGCTAGGCAGTTATCATAGTGATACTAATCAAGTCTCCTTGCCATCCTGATTGAAATAAGTCAACCCGGAAGTCTCTACGTTTTTCTGATGCAGAGATATGTGATTTGTTACTCGGTTGCTAGGGTAACCCCATCTGGTTGCTAGGCAGTTACCATAGTGATACTAATCAAGTCTCCTTGCCATCCTGATTGAAATAAGTCAACCCGGAAGTCTCTATGTTTTTCTGATGCAGAGATATGTGATTTGTTACTCGGTTGCTAGGGTAACCCCATCTGGTTGCTAGGCAGTTACCATAGTGATACTAATCAAGTCTCCTTGCCATCCTGATTGAATTAAGTCAACCCGGAAGTCTCTACGTTTTTCTGATGCAGAGATATGTGATTTGTTACTCGGTTGCTAGGGTAACCCCATCTGGTTGCTAGGCAGTTACCATAGTGATACTAATCAAGTGTCCTTGCCATCCTGATTGAAATAAATCAACCCGGAAGTCTGTACTCTTTTCTGGTTCCGAGATATGTGATTTGTTTCTCGGTTGCTAGGGTAACCCCATCTGGTTGCTAGGCAGTTACCATAGTGATACTAATCAAGTGTCCTTGCCATCCTGATTGAAATAAGTCAACCCGGAAGTCTCTACGTTTTTGTGATGCAGAGATATGTGATTTGTTACTCGGTTGCTAGGGTAACCCCATCTGGTTGCTAGGCAGTTACCATAGTGATACTAATCAAGTCTCCTTGCCATCCTGATTGAAATAAATCAACCCAGAAGTCTCTCTGATTTTCTGGTGCAGAGATATAGTTACTGCTAAACGGTTGCTAGGGTACTCTGTTTAGTTGCTAGGGAGTGGCTTGGCAGCTGCCAATCATGAATCTCCAAAGGCTGCTTGTCAGTATGAATGATATAAACCAACTCCCATGCCTCTGTGACATTCAGAATGGAAGATATCCCTCTATGGATTTTGGTTGTTAAGGTGCTCGACAATGGTTGCTAGGGAGGGGCTAGGAAGTGTTGATTTGATGCATGATTGGCTGTTTGCTGTCCCGAGTCAAACGAGACCACCCTTGTGTTTCTATGACACTTCTATCCGGAGATATCCCTTTGATCTGTTTCAATAGAAGTCTATGGGACTTGTTGCTAAGGTGCTCTTAATGGTTGCTAGGGCGTGGCTTGATAGCTTCACAATGATCCTGAGAGACTGATTGGTCGTCTGAGTAAAATGAGCCCACCCCCTCGTCTCTATGACACTGTGATCCAGAGCTATGTTCAATACAAATCCCTATGCCTTTTCATTTCATGGGCCGTCCTACACCATTATAAGTCAATTGGGGCATTTTTGGGCAGCTCCTGCCCCCAGGGGTGCAACTTTTACCCCATATTGAGGTATGCTCTTACAGAGCCTGCCAGCCTCTTCAAATGTGGCAAATGACACGTTTCTACGAAATCCTCGCTTGGAGCTGTGACGCGTCAAAGTTTGTCTCAATGTTAAGTCTATGGGATTTTTCGGCCGCTTTTTTGCCCCTGGGGCAAATACCGTACCCCGATCGCTTATAAAAGTCATAGCACACGTGTCCTCAATAGGCCGTTCGATTTGACACCTCATTCGTGGGTCTACGCTAAACGGTGCGGGACGAGTTAGGTGCCGAAGTTTTGTTAAGAGATATATAAAAATAAAAATAAAAAATAAAAGATAAATAAGTATAACTAGATAGGTACATTTCCTGAAGAAAATGTGAGTGGTGCTTGCCGTGGCAAAACTCGATCAAACAGCATGTTGTAACTGGAAAAGAACAAAAATTATGGTCATAAATAAATCAACCCAGAAGTCTGTACGATTTTCTGGTGCAGAAATATGTGATTTGTTACTCGGTTGCTAGGGAAAGCCCGTGTGGTTGCTATGCAGTTACCAAGGTAATACAATACATGGCTCCTTTCCATCCTGAGTGAAATAAGTCAACCCGGAAGTATGTAGTGTTTTCTGGTGCAGAGATATGTGATTTGTTACTCGGTTGCTAGGGTAACCCCATCTGGTTGCTAGGCAGTTAGCATAGTGATAGTAATCAAGTGTCCTTGCCATCCTGATTGAAATAAGTCAACCCGGAAGTCTCTATGTTTTTCTGATGCAGAGATATGTGATTTGTTACTCGGTTGCTAGGGTAACCCCATCTGGTTGCTAGGCAGTTACCATAGTGATACTAATCAAGTCTCCTTGCCATCCTGATTGAAATAAGTCAACCCGGAAGTCTCTATGTTTTTCTGATGCAGAGATATGTGATTTGTTACTCGGTTGCTAGGGTAACCCCATCTGGTTGCTAGGCAGTTATCATAGTGATACTAATCAAGTCTCCTTGCCATCCTGATTGAAATAAGTCAACCCGGAAGTCTCTACGCTTTTCTGATGCAGAGATATGTGATTTGTTACTCGGTTGCTAGGGTAACCCCATCTGGTTGCTAGGCAGTTACCATAGTGATACTAATCAAGTCTCCTTGCCATCCTGATTGGAATAAGTCAACCCGGAAGTCTCTATGTTTTTCTGATGCAGAGATATGTGATTTGTTACTCGGTTGCTAGGGTAACCCCATCTGGTTGCTAGGCAGTTACCATAGTGATACTAATCAAGTCTCCTTGCCATCCTGATTGAATTAAGTCAACCCGGAAGTCTCTACGTTTTCTGATGCAGAGATATGTGATTTGTTACTCGGTTGCTAGGGTAACCCCATCTGGTTGCTAGGCAGTTACCGTAGTGATACTAATCAAGTGTCCTTGCCATCCTGATTGAAATAAATCAACCCGAAGTCTGTACTCTTTTCTGGTTCCGAGATATGTGATTTGTTTCTCGGTTGCTAGGGTAACCCCATCTGGTTGCTAGGCAGTTACCATAGTGATACTAATCAAGTGTCCTTGCCATCCTGATTGAAATAAGTCAACCCGGAAGTCTCTACGTTTTTGTGATGCAGAGATATGTGATTTGTTACTCGGTTGCTAGGGTAACCCCATCTGGTTGCTAGGCAGTTACCATAGTGATACTAATCAAGTCTCCTTGCCATCCTGATTGAAATAAATCATCCCGGAAGTCTGTACTCTTTTCTGGTTCCGAGATATGTGATTTTTTTCTCGGTTGCTAGGGTAACCCCATCTGGTTGCTAGGCAGTTACCATAGTGATACTAATCAAGTGTCCTTGCCATCCTGATTGAAATAAATCAACCCAGAAGTCTGTCTGATTTTCTGGTGCAGAGATATAGTTACTGCTAAACGGTTGCTAGGGTACTATGTTTAGTTGCTAGGGAGTGGCTTGGCAGCTGCCAATCATGAATCTCCAAAGGCTGCTTGTCAGTATGAATGATATAAACCAACTCCCATGCCTCTGTGACATTCAGAATGGAAGATATCCCTCTATGGATTTTGGTTGTTAAGGTGCTCGACAATGGTTGCTAGGGAGGGGCTAGGAAGTGTTGATTTGATGCATGATTGGCTGTTTGCTGTCCCGGGTCAAACGAGACCACCCTTGTGTTTCTATGACACTTCTATCCGGAGATATCCCTTTGATCTGTTTCAATAGAAGTCTATGGGACTTGTTGCTAAGGTGCTCTTAATGGTTGCTAGGGCGTGGCTTGATAGCTTCACAATGATCCTGAGAGACTGATTGGTCGTCTGAGTAAAATGAGCCCACCCCCTCGTCTCTATGACACTGTGATCCAGAGCTATGTTCAATACAAATCCCTATGCCTTTTCATTTCATGGGCCGTCCTACACCATTATAAGTCAATTGGGGCATTTTTGGGCAGCTCCTGCCCCCCAGGGGTGCAACTTTTACCCCATATTGAGGTATGCTCTTACAGAGCCTGCCAGCCTCTTCAAATGTGGCAAATGACACGTTTCTACGAAATCCTCGCTTGGAGCTGTGACGCGTCAAAGTTTGTCTGAATGTTAAGTCTATGGGATTTTTCGGCCGCTTTTTTGCCCCTGGGGCAAATACCGTACTCCGATCGCTTATAAAAGTCATAGCACACGTGTCCTCAATAGGCCGTTCGATTTGACACCTCATTCGTGGGTCTACGCCAAACGGTGCGGGACGAGTTAGGTGCCGAAGTTTTGTTAAGAGATATAAAAATAAAAATAAAAATAAAAATAAAAAGTATAATAATAAGTATGTGAGATTACAATAGTGATGCTTTGCAAGCACCACTAATAATAAGTATGTGAGATTACAATAGTGATGCTTTGCAAGCACCACTAATAAGTATGTGAGATTACAATAGTGATGCTTTGCAAGCACCACTAATAAAAAGTATTATAAGTATGTGAGATTACAATAGTGATGCTTTGCAAGCACCACTAATAAAAAGTATTATAAGTATGTGAGATTACAATAGTGATGCTTTGCAAGCACCACTAATTATAATTTAGTTTCATTCTATAAAGTACTGACAACATTTCTCCAAAATTACAAATAAAAATATTGTCATTTAGAGCATTTATTTTCAGAAAATGACAACCGGTCAAAATAACAAAACAATTTTCAAACCTCTGTTTTCAGACCTCAAAACATGCAAAGAAAACAAGTTCATATTCATTTATAAACAACACAATACTAATGTTTTAACTTAGGAAGAGTTCAGAAATCAATATTTGGTGGAATAAACCTGATTTTCAATCACAGATTTCATGTGTCTTGGCATGCTCTCTACCAGTCAACATTGCTGTTGGGTGACTTTATGCTACTCTTACCGCAAAAATTCAAGCAGCTCGGCTTGTGGCCATCCATCTTCCTCTTGACCACATTCCAGAGGTTTTCAATGGGGTTCAGGTCTGGAGATTTTGCTGTCTATGGCAGAGTGTTGATCTGGTGGTCCTCCATCCACACCTTGACTGACCAGGCTGTGTGGCGTAGAGCATTGTCCTGCTGGAAAAAACAATCCTTAGACTTGGGGAACTTTGGCAGAGCAGAAGGAAGCAAGTTTTCTTCCAGGATAACTTTGTACGTGTCTTGATTCATGCGTCCTTCATAAAGACGATTCTGCTTGATTCCAGCCTTGCTGAAGCACCCCAGATCATCACTGATCCTTCACCAAATTTGACAGTGGGTGCAAGACACTGTGGATTGAAGGCCTCTCCAGGTCACCGTCTAACCATTAGAAGACCAGGTGGAGGATTGGGGATGATTTGGGGGTATATATATATATTCAAGTACACTGAAATAAATGTAAAAAATATATTTTTAGCTCAACAATCATAACATTTGAAAATAAATACCTTCTACTCAGAAATGTAAATATTTATGACATTTTCAGCTTTACTTACTATTCATTAAAGTGTATAACACAAATTAACCATAAGGTGAACTTAGAGAGTTACATTCACGTTAATGAATAGTTGCGAGTTCCTTGAAACTCTTTAGCTTATAAATCCATAAAAATAAGATTTTAAGTACTACCAGCTCAAACAATAAAGTACAGAACTGAGTTTGTGGGGAATAGCCATAAGCCATTGTGGTTAAATAAAATGAAGCATGTTTGTTTGGTCAAAAGGAACTTATGTGGACATTTAATTAATTTAATTCATAGAGATTTGAGCTATTTTCAGTGTTATTGATGTT
>NC_068294.1:39023558-39153558 GCF_025860055.1 Xyrauchen texanus | reverse complement strand
GCAAAGTAAGATATTTCAAGCCTTTATTTGATATAATTTTGATGATTATGGCTTACAGCTTATGAAAACCCCAAATTCAGAATCTCAGAAAATTAGAATATTGTGAAAAGGTTCAGTATTGTAGGCTCAAAGTGTCACACTCTAATCAGCTAAACACCTGCAAAGGGTTCCTGAGCCTTTAAATGGTCTCTCAGTCTGGTTCAGTTGAATTCACAATCATGGGGAAGACTGCTGACCTGACAGTTGTGCAGAAAACCATCATTGACACCCTCCACAAGGAGGGAAAGCCTCAAAAGGTAATTGCAAAAGAAGTTGGATGTTCTCAAAGTGCTGTATCAAAGCACATTAATAGAAAGTTAAGTGGAAGGGAAAAGTGTGGAAGAAAAAGGTGCACAAGCAGCAGGGATGACCGTGAGCCTGGAGAGGATTGTCAGGAAAAGGCCATTCAAATGTGTGGGGAGCTTCACAAGGAGTGGACTGAGGCTGGAGTTACTGCATCAAGAGCCACCACACACAGACGGGTCCTGGACATGGGCTTCAAATGTCAAACGTCTTACCTGGGCTAAAGAAAAAAGAACTGGTCTGTTGCTCAGTGGTCCAAAGTCCTCTTTTCTGATGAGAGCAAATTTTGCATCTCATTTGGAAACCAAGGTCCCAGAGTCTGGAGGAAGAATGGAGAGGCACACAATCCAAGATGCTTGAAGTCCAGTGTGAAGTTTCCACAGTCTGTGTTGGTTTGGGGAGCCATGTCATCGGCTGGTGTTGGTCCACTGTGCTTTATTAAGTCCAGAGTCAACGCAGCCGTCTACCGGGACATTTTAGAGCACTTCATGCTTCCTTCAGCAGACAAGCTTTATGGAGATGCTGACTTCATTTTCCAGCAGGACTTGTCACCTGCCCACACTGCCAAAAGTACCAAAACCTGGTTCAATGACCATGGTATTACTGTGCTTGATTGGCCAGCAAACTCGCTTGACCTGAACCCCATAGAGAATCTATGGGCATTGCCAAGAGAAAGATGAGAGACATGAGACCAAACAATGCAGAAGAGCTGAAGGCCGCTATTGAAGCATCTTGGTCTTCCATAACACCTCAGCAGTGCCACAGGCTGATAGCATCCATGCCACGCCGCATTGAGGCAGTAATTAATGCAAAGGGGCCCAAACCAAGTACTGAGTACATATGCATGATTATACTTTTCAGAGGGCCGACATTTCTGTATTTAAAATCCTTTTTTTATTGATTTCATGTAATATTCTAATTTTCTGAGATTCTGAATTTGGGGTTTTCATAAGCTGTAAGCCATAATCATCAAAATTATATCAAATAAAGGCTTGAAATATCTTACTTTGCTTGTAATGAGTCTATATAATATATTAGTTTCACCTTTTAAGTTGAATTACTGAAATTAATGAACTTTTGCACGATATTCTAATTTTTCGAGTTTCACCTGTATGCATTCATAAGTAAAACAGCAATCTGTTGACATAATAAGCTAAGTGGCAAGATATGGGTATCGTTATCTGCCTGTGGTTTTTTGTGAAAATCGGTATTGTATTGGCCCAAAATTTTCATATCTGTGCATCCCTTCTCATGTGCAGTCTACAAGTTTGATTAGCTTTTACCTGCGAATTCGGATGACATGAAGACACGTGCCCAATAGAAGATGGAAACGTAATACACTGGCCTCTGTGCTCTATAAAAAGACTACATCTTTCAAAGCTGCATGCTTTTATAGTTACAGATAGATTTTGAATATTTAAATATAATATTATTTGCATATTTTTTTTTTATCCCTTTTTCTCCCAATTTGGAATGCCCAATTCCCACTACTTAGTAGGACCTTGTGGTTGTGCGGTTACTCACCTCAATCCGGGTGGTGGAGGACATGTCTCAGTTGCCTCCACTTCTGAGACCATCAATCCGTGCTTCTTATCACATGGCTCGCTGTGTATGACACCGCGGAGACTCACAGCATGTGGAGGCTCATGCTACTCACCATGATCCCTGCACAAATTACCATGCGCGCCATTGAGAGCGAGAACCAACGCGAGGAGGTTACCCCATGTTACTCTACCCTCCCTAGCAACCGGGTCAATTTGGTTGCTTAGGAGACCTGGCTGGAGTCACTCAGCACACCCTTAATTTGAACTTGTGACTCCAGGGGTGGTAGTCAGTGTCAATACTCACAGAGCTACCCAGGACCCACCATTATTTGCAATTTGTGAGATATTATTTAGGAAAACAAGAAACCCTCGAGCATGACATCATATCCTGTCCGTTGCGCTTTCCGTGTGCTCAAAGTCTAGTGTGACCGCCACATCATGGTAATGAGAATTTTACCTTGCTTGCTAGCATTTTTGGGCATTATAGTTTCAGAACATAGTGAGCTGTCTGCTTAGACTGCATTTTTGGACAAACCATGTAAAAGAGTTCAGCAGGAAAATTCTGGATTCACAGGCTAATTCATATTTTTAAATGTATTGAGTCAATCATAAATTAGGATTTGCTGTAAGTGTTTTGATAGAGAGGACTGTTTTATTAGATATTTGTACTCTCTTGTCTTCTTGTGTTGAATAATATTTAAGAGTTATTCATTGTACATATTCAGAGTGTGAAAGTTGTGCCAGCTGGCACATTAAGGATTTAGCTACTTTCCTGGAACAGCTAAAATTACTGCTTAAATTGTTACAACTGGCCTGTGCAGACACTAACAAATAATCGGCTCCATGTTTTGTCTCGATAGAGTGTTGAAGAGCGCTGTGTGTACAAAGTGAACCCTGACAACAACAGCTGGACAGAGATCAATAGAGAAGCCTGGATCTCCTCCAGCCTGTACGGCCTGTCTAGAGCCATTCAGGTAAGTGGGTTAAAAAAATAAAATTAAAATAATTTAATATGAAATGATAATCTCAAAGAACGTTTTATTACAGCAGTATATGTGATCTGTACATTAAGATGTTTAAAGTGGTAGTTCACACAAAAATGAAAATTAGCTCATCATTTACTCACCCTCTTGCCATCCCAGATCTATGTGTATGACTTTCTTTCTTCTGCAGAACACAAACAAAGCTTTTTAGAAGAATATGTCAGCTCTGTAGGTCCATACAATGTAAGTCAATGGTGGCCAGAACTTTGAAGGTCCAAAGTTATCCAAAAAGTAATCCAAAAGTCTCCAGTGGTCAGATCCATATGTTCAGAAGCTATATAACAGGTGTGGGGGAGAAACGGATCAGTATTGAAATCCTTTTTTGAATATAAATTCTCCACTCTGTCCAATAGGTTGCGATATGCATGAAGAATGCGAATCGGCAAAAGTAGTAGATTTATAGTAACAACGTAAATTTTTATCACCCAAACCCCTCATATCGCTTCTGAAGACATGTATTTAACTACTGGAGTCATATGGATTACTTTAAAGCTGCCTTTATGTGCTTTTTGGAGCTTCAAAGTTCTGGCCACCATTCACTTGCATTGTATGGACCTACAGAGTTGAGATACCCTTCTACAAATTTAGTTTGTGTTCTGCAGAAGAAAGAAAGTCATACACATCTGGGATGGCAAGAGGGTGTGTAAAGGATGAGATTTGGGTGAACTATCCCTTTAAATATCATATAGTAAACTAAAGCCTGGGCTGTTGTTGATTTAGGTGACAACATGCATCATGCGTAGTGTTTATAACTAGCTTAGTTTAGTCTACAGTTGAATTACCTAATTGGAATTTTCACAACACTTGGCAGCAGTGATTACTTTTCAAAGTGGTTTCCATCTCATCCCATTTTCAGGAATTTGGTCTTGCCCGGTTTAAGAGCAATGTTACAAAGACCATGAAAGGCTTTGAGTACGTCTTGGCCAAGATGCAAGGTAAGATGCCAGTGAGAGTTCAAGCATGAAGTGGTTGCTTAATGGTTTCATTAGTTTTGTTGTAAACATCTACTGCTAAACTGGATCTAATTATCCCACAGGTGAAATACCAACAAGAACACTGGCAGAAACTGCAACTGTGAAAGCTCGTGAGACTGCACTCGCTGCCAAAGAGAAAGCGAAAGATTTAGCCTCACAAGCGCAGAAGAAACAGTATGTGTAATGAGCAAAGGAATTTTGACATGGCGCAGCAGTGCATTGTTGTGCCCGGACTCTCCCAGCTCTACTGAACAGGGCTGTGCCAGTCCATCATACAGGGCACACGTTAGAGGGGGTTTGTGGAATAATTCTAAATAATTCGAAATAAAATTGCACCTGTCCGGATTCCTTAGAATTAAAATGCATTTCCTGCTCTGAAGGTCACCTGATCCATCACACCTGTTCCCTCTCTAAACCAAATCCCTTCAGTAAACTTGATTTAATGCAGCCACATAATTTTCTTCCTGCTTTATCAGGTCTGGTTTTACATGAGATATTGTTGCATTTTAGATTTTTTTTCTTTACAAGATTAAATTAATTTCCATCTCTGACTCCTCATGTTCACGCTTGCTGAGGTTAAGAAATCTGCCTTGTTTAGCAATGTAATTTGTTGCTTCAAATTGAAGTTCTATCTGCATTGATGGGTCCACGGTTCCAGCGGTCATTGCCAACTTGATATCTATAGAGTTCTGCAGATCGGCCTGATCTTTGGCACATGAGAGAATTTTCCAGAAAGGATTGCAATGGGCGAAAATGTTTGTATACAAGTGTAAAAATTGTTATTGAAAATATGTCAAATGTTGAATGACTAAAACAAATGCATTTGTTTAATGAAACCGATAGCTTAACATGTTGTATAGCTCTTAATATTTGTGATCAATGGTTATCGCCAATAAATATTTTCTATCTGACACATTTTGTCATCATCTCTCAATTGTGATTTTAATTATTTTGGATGCTCTTACTGTTATCACTATTTTTGTGAATTTATTATTGCTTATCCAGTCCACCCAGACATCACCCAAAAACCAGTGTATAAAAATACAATAATGCAAGGAAATCACGATTACATTATTCTCTTCTTTTTATACCGTGAAGAGACGTGTTGTGCTGAAATCTGCCAGATTCTTACGCCCTGCTACCTGGTTGGTCCATAATACCCACCCCTAACCTTAATCCTAGTAGGGAGTCATTGGTCGTATCCCTAAAGGCCACACCTACCCATAACATTAACAATACTGGGTAGTCAAAAATTGGCATGATACCTGTAAAGGTGTTTACATATGCATGGCAAACTGATTTACCTTTTAATGCATCCAGTGTAAATTGTTGTAATTGTATTTGTACTAATAATATTTAAGTTAGAGTGTTCTGCAATATATTGTCTACTTGTATGAATTCCAATTACAGAGCTCTCTATTTACATTTTACTAGTCTGAATGTAATTACAGAGCTCTGCAATGGCATTTTTCACTATTAATAATTCAAATTAAAGAGCTCTGCAATTCGATTCTTACTAGTAAATAGTTAATAACAGAGCTCTCTTACTCAATTTTTACTAGTAGGAATGTAATTGCAGAGCTCTATAATTCAATTTTAGAGCTCTTCAATTACATTCTTACTAAGAATTCCAGTTACAGAGTTCTGCAATTAAACATGTCTTTAATTCGACTCTTTTAACTTGTAAAATTCAGTTGTAAAGCTCACCATTTTTAAAGTAATTAGTCAATGAAAACCTACGACAAGTAAATATTCAATTGTAGTGCTCCCAAAAGGGGCTACTACACAATATTAGGCAGGTGGTTTTAATGTTATGGCTGATAAGTGTATATAGGTAGGCCCGTTTTTAAGAATTAAGCATTTCAGTTTCATAACAATTGTTTTTTACATTTAATGTTGGTTGTTAAAGATGACTCAATTTATTTTTATGGAAATGTAATTATTAATTTATTTTTTGAGTGCATGTACTGTGGAAGGGACTAAAAAAAAAATTACTTAATATAATTCCAAATTTGACCAAATAACTAAAATGTTAATTTTTTTTCCAAAACAAGACTATTTGGAGAGCAATAAGTGTCAATAGAGGGGACTTCCAATATATACACGTGTAAATGTTGAATACTTTGTTCATATCAAGTTCAGTCAATTTCTGCTCGTGTCCCCTGAGGAATGTTCCAATGCAGTGCAACCAAACAGAACAGAAATTTTTTTGCAGGAGCATAATGATGCAGAGTGACAAAACAAATTAAATACATAAAATATTTATTTGTACAAAAGGTTCTTGTAGGTAAAAAATAATAAAATGCTACATATGAGTACAAGGAGAGACATAAATACAAAGGTGTTCCTGGTCCAATGACATACGAATAAGGCATTTGGTGTTCAAACAGTACAAACAATGTACATTTTGCAGTGTAAATTAACACAATTACTGTACAAACATCTAAAAACAAAAGGCATGTTCATAATAGTTTGCATAAATGACTGATATGAGCAGGAATTGAACAGTTTACAAATACAGTATTTTGTCAATACTACAAACATACTGAACAAACAGGACTTTTTCACATGAGCGTGGACTAACACGGCTTAAAGGGAATACAACTGTTAAAAAATCTACCGTGCAATTAAAAAAATATAGATAAAAAATGTACTTCACTATTTTATGTTTTCAGGCTCCTTGCGTTTTAATAGCACCAACTTTGATTCACTCAAGTAAACCAAAGCATAGGACTAAATAAAGATGTAGGAAAAGCATTGTTTAAGAGTGAACCAATGTGGTGACACAGTAAGTTCAATAACAATCATTTAAAGCCTTATTGTACCTCTGTACAGTAACAAAGTCATAAAAAAAAGAAAACAAATATGAATTGCAGCATAACCTTTGAATTAGCCTCCCCAGTCTTTTCCATTAGAAAAACATATAAAATATTTGATAAAAATGCATCAACACAATCTTCAATTTGACACATTAGCAATCCCAAATGGAGTGACACACCTTTAAACCAGGCATTGCAAGTGCTCATGCGTATGCTTTGTGCAACATATTTAAAACAAAAACAAGACAAATAAATAAGCTGGATATTAAAGATTTAAGTGCAAGCAAATGTGTACTGCAGGCTGACCCTTTAGTTAATCTCATTTGCTGGATAGATGACAACTAGCGGGTACAATGTAATCATAGCTAGTCTGGATAAACAATTAAATCATTATGTGGAAATATAGCATCAACAAACTTGTTACACTTGAATCACATGTATATAGCATACTAAAGCACCATCATGCCATTTGTTAAGAATACACTACACAAAAAATATTCCAGTCATGCTTAGAAGTAGTTTGCGACTGATGGTTTCAAAATAAGGCTTTTCTGTAGCAAGAATGGCAAAGCCCATCAAACATTTTCAGTTTTGAGTCCTGTTGTGATGTTCCTCATCCTCTTAATACCGTTTAGTAATGTTTCTAGGTCTGAGGTGGTCTGATCCGGTCATAACCAGGCATGATCAGAGGTGGAGTAGCTGTGGTCCGCCTCGGCGTGTGATGAGCCCAAACCATCTGTCCACACAATACTCTCCACATCTATCTCGACGTCCTCTGCAATTTACAATCAAATATTAACATACCATTACTCATGTGTTTATGTACTTATACTTTAACCTATTACAACAGGCTTGATAAAAATAACTTGGTATCAAAAAACTATTTTGAATTCGATCGATCTGCAATTTTGAGAATCGCATTTAGTGTCCGTTCTTTTAAATAATTCATTTTCATTTCCATGACATTTCCAGTTTTGAACTATCGGGCGGCTGTGGCTCAGTTGGTAGAGCGGGTCGGCCACTAATCGCAGGGTTGGTGGTTCGAATCCTGGCCCACATGACTCCACATGCCGAAGTGTCCTTGGGCAAGACACTGAATGCCAAGTTGCCCCCAATGGCAGGCTAGCACCTTACATAGCAGCTCTGCTGCCATTGGTGTATAAATGTGTGTAATGGGTGAATGAGATGCAGTGTAAAGTGCTTTGAATACTGTTAAGGCTTAAAAAGGTGCTATATAAGTGCAGACCATTTACCATAGTTCTCACTTGAGTCAGTTCTAAAATGAACAGAACTGTCAAAAGATTATCCACATTTGCTGTTTTCTAAAAAGTATATATGTATTTTATTACATATTGAGGAAATATAACTTTATGTATCTACCACTAAACAATCTAAAATATATAGAATAGACTTACTGAGCAGTTTATTAGGAACACCTGTACACCTACATATTCATGCGATTATCTAATCAGCCAATTATGTGGCAGCAGTGCAATGCATAAAATCATGTATATACGGTTCAGGAGCTTCAGTTAATGTTCGTATAAACCATCAGAATGGGGAAAAAAATGAGAAAAATTAGAAAAAAATCTCTGTGATTTCGACCATGGCATTATTGTTGGTGTCAGACGGGTGGTTTGAGTATTTCTGTAACTGTTGATCTCCTGGGATTTTCATGCACAACAATCTCTAGAATTTACTCAGAATGGTGCCAAAAAAAAAAACATCCAGTGAGTGGCAGTTTTGCGGACAGAAACGCCTTGTTAATTAGAGAGGTCAATGGAGAATGGCCAGACTGGTTTGAGCTGACAGAAAGGTTACGGTAACTCAGAAAACCACTCTGTACAATTGTAGTGAGCAGAATAGCCTCTCAATACGCACAGAACATGTCATACCTTGAGGCGGATGGATTACAATAGTAGAAGACCATGTTGGGCACATTATTAGGACCATAATGTTCCAAATAAAGTGCCCAGTGAATGTATGCTATCAGTCATTGGCAACTCTTCTCTCTAGATATTGGCAATGGTGACTGAAAACCCTCAGTTGGATGACCATTAATTTTAAACAAGTTTTCAATGTGTGATGTAATTTGGTAAAGGTTCATTGTATACATTTTTAAAAAATGCATAGTGGAAATTCTTATTGTAATTTTTATTCTTGAAATGATCAAGTCTACATACTGCAGTCACTATGCTGCACATTATTTCAAGGAAGTTCAAAAAGGTGAATTTATACTTCTGCATCGAACCACTTTGTAGGCTATGCATAGCTATGGTGGTTACGGCATAGCCTAAGCCATAACCAGATGTGCACCTCTCCAAAAATGTAACACTGCCGGCTTCTAAGCTTTAAAATGACACCCATTTTGTATTGGTCAAGCGAGTAGATGTTAAAGGAATATTCCAGCTTCAATACAAGTTAAGCTCAATCGAAAGCATCTGTGGCATAATGTTGATTACCACAAAAAAATAATTTCAACACGTCTCCTTTTCTTAAAAAAAAAAAAACAGTGAGATACTTAGAATGGATGTGAATGGGGCCAAACTTTGGAGGGTTTAAAAGGCAGAAAACTTTTTATTTTATAAATCACTTTTCTGTTTAAACTCATATTAATTGAGCTGTAAAGTTGTTTAAATCATCATTTTTACAGTCATTTTAGGGTTTGTTAACATTACAGCGTCATGGCAGTGAAGTTGTAAAATTGGCTATAACTACACAGAAAAGGTTGTTAAGGGATTTTATCACACTACAATCATGTTAACACACATATTGTTTATGTCTTGTGACTATACTTTTGAAATAGTAAGTATTTTAATGTTTACAGATTGGCTTCCATTGTAAGTGCCTCACCGTAACCCAGATTTCATTTTATTTTTGTTAAGAAAAAGCAAGTCAAAATTAATTTTTGTGGTATCAACATCATGCCACAAATGCTGTCGATTGAGCTTAACTTGCAGTGACCCCGGAATATTCCTTTAATTCATTTGATAATTTAGTTTCCAGCATGGAGCGTTAAAGTATGCACCAAAATATTTATTTATCATTATTTAAAAGACTCAAGAGCAAGCATACAGTAAATGCCTCAACATGTATAATGAATAAATAAAAAATTAAAAACATGTTCACATACTAGGATGAACTAGGTTTTAATGCTAAAATTCAATAAATACTTTTGAAACCACAAATTACATTGCTTTTGTTTATTTATGAAATTATTTAAGAAATTAAGGCATTTTCTCTCAAAACATTAGCATTTTGGCTGTGAACACTAACGTAAAACTATTCATGTATACCACCTCGTAGGCTACTGCATAGTGACTACAGTGTAGGTTTGAAACAGAAGTATAAATCGCCCGTAAAAGGAAAAGTATTAGTGATAGCTATTTTACTGATCATACTAATACCATGTAAACATTTAGTAATCTTATCTGATTGTAAGATTACATAATTAATCGAGAGCATTAACATCTTAATGCGGTTCATTTTTATTACCTCTTTCAGAGTCAGATCTCTCGGAGGACACAGCTGATCCAAGGCTGTCATTACGCATACGCTCTGTGTTGCCCTGCAGTTTCTCCAGCCGTATGCGCAGTTCTCTCTGCTTCCATCGCAGACGATCCTTCAGCAGCTCTGCACGCTCATCCTGTTCCTGCAGTTTCTGGAAGAGCACATGAATATGTGACATAATGCACCACTACCTCACCAAATCCATTACTCTGTGTTGCCAGACCAAAGTTTTGAACCAGTGCTTGTTTAAAACCAATATACTGTATGTATATATTTATATAAATGCATTCAAATATTTATGACCTTTCTAGGTACCATAAAATTAGGGTGGTTCTGCATCGTTGGTGTGTCTGCATCGTTTTCTGAGTTCACAGCCAAAATGCTATTGTATTGAGAGAAAATGCCTTAATTTCTTAAATAACTGTACATTTCATAAATAAAGGCAGTGCAATTTGGGGATTCAAAAGTATTTATTAAATTATTTAACCATTTATAAAACCATAAAAAACGAGTTCATCAAAGTATGTTGTATTTAGGTACATATTATGTATTATACATGTTGCCTGCCATGAAGAGGGACAATAAATTAGACAATATATGGTTGCTATTGACTCACTTAAATAATAATAAATAAATATTGTGGCATATTTTTATGCTCTGTGCTGAAAAATGTAATCAAATTAATAAATAACAGCTTGCTTGACCAACGCACAATGGGCACCATTAAAGTGTAAACTCTACTTTGCATTTAGGCAAAATAACCAGGATCTGTTTTTAATCTGCTGACAAATTAGAAATCTTCGGTTTTCACAACTTATGAAATATGATTATTTACTCTACACCATACTGTCAAACCATCATACTGATCAGAAAGTTCTCGAGTAGAATACGACAAGTATTGTTTCACTCACATACCAGATATGTATTGTGGAAAAGACTCGAGGAAAATAAATCACAGAGTTTATAAATTGTAAACAGATGTGTCTTTTGTTGCGTTCTTGCTGATGCTGATGCTCACAAAACACGAAACGAGTCCAAACACAATGATCACTGATCAGTGGATACGTACGATGCGTAGATGAAATAATCTATGAGAAAATGCGACTTCCTGGGGGGCAGTCTCTGGTAACACAGGGGACCAATCACAGCTGTTGTGTCTGTGTCGATGTGACATGCCGTTCCATTTATAAAAATGTGCACATCAGGCTACGGCGTAGGTTCGACACAGAAGTATAAATCAGCCTTTATGTTTATTACAGGTTATTTCTGCTCACCTTGATGTGCATCTGTGCTTGTCTAAGCAGGTTGAGGGTCGTGTTTCTCACTGAATCAGAGGATAGAGGAACCTGCTGCTTTAACTGCTCCAGAAAATGTCTCAACTGAGCTCTCCTACAAACAACAAAACACAAACCAAAACACAAAATTAAAAGACAATTAATGTCACATCTACCTTTAAACAGCTGCTAAAACTAATGAAATAAGAAACCGAAGCACATCATTTAAAATAGTACCTGTGTTTCTCCAATTCATTGTGAACAGACCTGAAACACAAACGAAACTTTTTAATTTGCTGTAATGGACAGACATTGGTCATCAGTGGATATGACATTTTCTAAAGAAAAATGTTAGTGGTGCTTGCTCAAGCAAAAGTCACAGTCATGATGCTAGGGTGTTATGGATAGTTGCCAAAGTGTTGCTATGGTGTTTTAGAATATTGCTATGCGCCATTTATAGAATATTCTGGATGTTATCTTATTTGCCCAAGTCAAAAGAGCCAGGCCCTAAGTCTCTACTTGTGGTCAATTCTTGTCTTTATATATGGCCCAGGTGTTTTTTTCACCGTTTTATTGTTCGCAAGGCAACAATCACTCATCTGATTACTTTGAATATATATATATATAAATTAAAAGACCACTCCAAAATTATCAGTTTCTCTGGATTTACCATTTATAGGTGTTTGAGTAAAATGAACATTTTTGTTCACAAAGATGAATCTGCTTGATTCCAGCCTTGCTGAAGCACCCTCAGATCATTAGAGATCCTCCACCAAATTTCACAGTGAGTGCGAGACACCTTTGCATGAAGGCCTCTCCTGGTTTCCGTCTAACCAGTAGACAACCAGGTGGAGGACCAGTGATGATCTGGGGTGCTTCAGCAAGGCTGGAATCAGGCAGAATCGTCTTTATGAAGGACGCATTAATCAAGACTACGTACAAGGTTATCCTGGAAGAAAACTTGCTTCCTTCTGCTCTGCCAAAGTTCCCCAAGTCTAAGGATTGTTTTTTCCAGCAGGACAATGCTCTACGCCACACAGCCTGGTCAGTCAAGGTGTGGATGGAGGACCACCAGATCAACACTCTGCCATAGACAGCAAAATCTCCAGACCTGAACTCCATTGAAAACCTCTGGAATGTGATCAAGAGGAAGATGGATGGCCACAAGCCATCAAACAAAGCCGAGCTGCTTGAATTATTGCAGCAGGAGCAGCATAAAGTCACCCAACAGCAATGTTGACTGGTAGAGAGCATGCCAAGATGCATGAAATCAGGGTTATTCCACCAAATATTGATTTCTGAACTTTTTTAAGCTTTGTTTATAATTGTTATATATAATTGTTTATAATTATAATTGTGTTGTTTATAGATGAAAATGAACTTGTTTTCTTTGCAAAAATTCGAGGTCTGAAAGCACTGCATCGTTTTTGTTATTTTCAGTTCTCATTTTCTGCAAATAAATGCTCTAAATGACAATATTTGGGAGTTTATAAATATAAATAAAAAATTATATCTAATTTTGCAGTAGTCTCATTTTTTTCCAGACCTCTGTCTGGAAAAAGACCAATGCAAAATTATATATATATATATATATATATATATATATATATATATATATATATATATATATTTATTTTATTTATTTTTTTATTTAGAAAAATGTTGCCTACTATTATATAGAATGTATGATACAACGGAGCTAAAGGCACTGCAGTGTAAAAGGCACATTTTGAAATTATTTTCTTCCAAAACATTAAATAACAACACAAACTATCACAGCACTTTCCTAAACACCTGTTTGTCCCTATGCACAGCAAATGTTTCCAGTATCCATGAGATCTTTGCGTGTGGTGTCTAAAGTTTGTTTGAGGCAATTTTATCTCATTTATATATATATATATATATATATATATATATATATATATATATATATATATATATATATATATATATATATATTTTTTTTAAATGTTGCAAATCTGTGTAGCTAATGAAAATCCCTGAAATTTTCGTATTTATTTTGAGACAAAATACTTATTTATCATTTTCAGTTTTGTTCAAGGTGATTAAATCAGACGTTTTTGAATAACTGTTAATAAGTGAAAGGATAGTATTTGCATTAAAATGCACCCCTGTTGCAGGGGCTAAAGGCCCCAATAAAACACATTGTTTTTTAAAGTGGGGTGAATAGATTTGTTATGAAAATTTTTCAAAGTGGACTCACATTGACTGATCCAATCACAATTGAGATTAATTTGTTTAAAGAGCACTTGAGTAGTGATGAAATGTGATTGTAACTAACAGACATTTTCCAACACTTTTTCCAATAAAGTGGTTATTTTGAATAAGCATCATCTTAATTTATTACTCAAAAAAAAGCATCTTGCCGTTTCAAAAGTATTTGCCAACGCTGACAACTTTTGCTATTTTCCCAATATTTACATGATATCACTATAACCCCCCTGGGGACCGTTTGCCACAATACCCCTTGCCACCATCACAAAAATAAAATGTACATTATTATTTATTTTCACACAAATCCTGCTTCATCAATAATAATACAATTTCAATCTTGATACACTTTGTGACCAGACAGAAGGTACCACTAAATAAGATATTTTCTACATATCAATACCTTATTTACATAGGTTATTAGACAGAGTTGTCATATTATGAACGGAGCAAACAAAAGCCATCAACAAACAAAAGAGGAGGTCATCATTATTTGATGTTCACTTTACACACACTCACCTGCTGTTCCCGGGTAAATGAGTCTTTGATTTCTGTTTCTTTCTCTTATCTGTAACCTCTTTACCGTAGAACGGTAACACTGAAGCATAACCGTGTTCAGCCTCTGCAAACAAATAAATAATGCACAACATGAGTGATCAATAACACAATAACTCCCTCTAGTATAAAATTATTGTAAATATACTTAAAATAAGTCACTTTAATACAGTTACACATTCAACTGAACAGACGTTTGACTGTTATAGTGAAGTGTTTACTCAACTATATGTCAGCAACCCCCATCAAATCAGCTGTTTTGAGACCGCTTTCTGGTTTTGGCGCCATAGAATTGTTTGATACAATGTTTCCAGCGGTACGCTACATAGTAACAATGTATCCAGGGAATAAGTTATATCACGGTTATAACATTCTAATTACAGTAGAATAACGTACAGCGCTGCTACATTTTCAAATCTATGACGATTTCGCGCCTTTGTGTACAATACAGAACTGAAATGTAGGTCACCGAAACAAACACAATAATATCAACTATAAGACCCCGTTTATTTACTCTGCAAAAACACAAATGGACCTTTGCAACAAGGAGACCCCCATTCAGAATCCCCATGGAAACAACAATGAGTGTAAACATTAAGGAATGTTTGAAAAATATATGCAAACGGCAGACTGTCCAAAACGGCTTCGGTTTCACTGCAAACAATATGAGAAGGAAATAAGCCGTGTGATACCTCTTTCCCTGCGCTCCAAATACTCCGCTGCCTGCAGGAGCACTTGAATGTTGCACGCATTTACCTCCATTTTTTTGACAAATAATGTGTTAATAGCCGCCAAACAGCGAGCGAGACTGTGATCTATTGAAGTGAAGAGAACAGTTTGGCTGATCCAGCTCGCCACGTCATACGCGTCAGTCTCATCACGCCCTCCACGCGCACAGGACGACCGCTCCCTTCATTTGAGACCAAAGCAACATATATGAGATTAATAAAAGTTGTGCTTTACTATTTATTGGGTAGCTAAAAAGCTTAAAATGAAGATGGGGAAACTTAAACTTTTATTCTGCAAACATGCAAAAGTCAATCAAAACTTTTGAACTTGAGAAGTGTACAATAGGACGAAAACTGGAATCCTGTGGGCTTTTATTTTGTGACACATTTGGTGTCAAAATACAAAAACATGTATCGCAAGTGTGCATAAAACCTTACGTGACTTATAGTAAAAATTCATAGGCCTAATTGTGAACATAATTAATGTAAATAAAAATGAATATACAAACGGAAGAAAATAATAAATTGACACAAAACAACAGATATTATAATCATATTATAATCAGATATTCTAATGATATTGATAAACATATATACATTTTAAACATATTTTATACATAAAACTTTACGTCACTTGTATTAAAATACATTCATGTTAATTAATAACATATTTATTTTAATAAAAACTAAAACAAACATATATATATATATATATATATATATATATATATATATATATATATATATATATATATATATATATATATATATATATATATATATATATAAACAATTAAAAAACTATTGAACTTGAGTAATCAAAGGGGAAAAAAGGAATCCTGTTAGCTTTTATTTTGTGACACTTTTTTAATCATTCACAAAACAATATTAACAATATTACAAAAACAGGCACACTATGCAAAAAAAAAAAAAAAAAAAACCTTATATGATCTGCATTAAAACAAAATAACCAATACATTATTGCCAACAACACCAGTTTTTACATACATTTCAACATTTAAAATGGCAAGAAAATAACATGAAAAGCAAAATTAATGAATACAATTAAGACACATGTACAAATGTAAGAAAATAAAAATACTCAAATATTTCTATTAATAAAATAACTAAAATAAGCTATTGATCCTGTGTGATCATAGCACAAATCAAAAATCCGGTGGGCTTTTATTTTGTGGCACTGTTTCTGAACGTTCAAAAACATTAGCCTGCAAAAACAAATATACTGTACAGAAGATGTAAAGCCTTACATATGGTAAAAACAAAAACAAAACATGATAGTTGTCACGTGAATTTATTATATCCACCAGCTGATATAATTGTGAACATTTTTAAAAATAGTAAATATAAATATGTAAGTATATACAATAAAAATAATAAATAATAATGCAAAAATTTATATATTAATTAAAAAAGCATTTAAAATGAATGAGCACGAAATACAACATAATATTTATACTTTTTTATTCGGCACCGGAATATTTATGACGGAATATTGTGACGTCAGATTGTTATGCGCACCAGCTGCTCATCAGCCAGAGCCTGCAGACAACACAACTCAAACGCACAGAAACATTATCCTTCTTGAAGAATCTTGAGGATATATCGGTTCCGCATTATATTTCATTTATATTTATCAAATATGTCGCCACAGCAAAATGTTTACTAAATGAAGACAAGGGTCCGTTTTGTCTCGCGAGGTGTTGAGCGCAGTAGTGACGGCCTGCTGAAGGTTTCTCTATGTGTGCCGTTGTTTTGACGTTCAGCCTTCTTCAGATTATTATATAATACGATGGAAACATTAGACGATTTAAGAACTACACTTCAGCTTCAGCCCTAGACCGCTACTTACCGCAGAAGTAGTTGTTGTTTGTTAAACTGTAGCGCACGAGACAGATAAACAAACAAACGCCAGTGCATCATAATACTGTCAATGCGAATCAACTAGATCGCAGCCAGAAAATGTGGTGGAAACTGTTCTTTTTGCTCCTTTATTTTCTTATTTTATTCATCCTGGCTCGGTTTTTTGAGGCTGTTGTCTGGTATGAGTCGGGGATTTTCGCCACTCAGCTGGTGGATCCGGTAACATTGAGTTTCAAGAAACTCAAAACCATCCTGGAGTGTCGTGGACTGGGATACTCGGGCCTGGCAGAGAAGAGGGATGTGCGGGAGTTGGTGCAAAACTCGGGTACATTTCTCCAGCCAGCCCTTATATATATATATTTCAAATGTAATAATACATCATCATGCATTGTTTGCTTTTCAAGGGGATCTTATGCAAGGGGAGCTCTACTCTGCTCTCAAGAATGAGAAGGAGCAAGTAGGATCTGACTCCAGCACCACGTTCAGTGGAGAGATGCACTTTTATGAATTGGTGGAGGACACCAAGGATGGTATCTGGTTAGTTCAGGTTAGTATTAACCCTCCTTCCTAATGTAAGTTTCAGTTGTCAGAAATTAACTTCTAGATTATAGGGAAAGTACACTCTAAAATAAAATGATCTCATAATTTACTCACACTCATGCCATCTCAGATGTGTACGACTTTATTCTGCAGACCACAAATTGAGATTTTTTTGAAAAATATCTCTGCTCTGTAGGTCCATGCAATTGAATGGTGGCCAGAATTTCGAAGCTCCAAAAGCACATAAAGTAAACATAAAAGTAATCCATAATACTCCAGTGGTTAAATCCATATCTTCTTAAGTGATATAAAAGGTTTGAGTGAGAAACAGATCAATAAAGTAATTTTTTTATATCAGTTTCCACATTCTTCTTTTGTTTTTGGCAGTTTGCGTGTTTCATGCTTATTGTGCATGAATGATAATTCATAGTAAAAAAAGGACTTAAATATCGATCTGTTTCTCACCCACACCTATCATATCACTTCTAAAGATATAGATTTAACCACTGGAGTTTTATGGATTACTTTTATGCTGCCTTTATGTGTTTTGTGGAGCTTCAAATTTTGGTCACCATTTACTTGCATTGTATAGACCTACAGAGCTGAGATATTTTTTTAAAATCTCAATTTGTGTTCTGCAGAACAAAGAAGGTTGAGTAAATGATGAGATCATTTTCATTTTTGGGTTAACTGTCCCTTTAAGGGCCAGCTTTTGCCCCTGGATTTGAATTTCTGGGGCATTTTTGATTTATGAGGGCATATTATTTCAAACAATGTAAAAAAATATTATGAATGTCATTCTAACATGTGCATTACTTCAGTTTAATCTAACTGTTAAGGTACATTGTCTATCTGAATAATAAGATCTCATATTTTATGTATACAATAAGAATATATAAGTTGTTACAAATGAAACAGAGGAATTCGTTACAGGTGCTTGTTTTGCTTGCACATTTTGAATTTCCTTTGAAATTGAAGGTCCTGTTTTATTACCGACCCTGTCATAGAACCTTAATTTAATGCAGTATATAAACTAACACTATAGCAGTACCTTCTCCTTTCCAAGAATTCTCTTTTTTTAACTCCAGCAAATGGTAACATGTTTACTCTTCAAATATGTTAGAGTTCAAACCAAGAGTATTTGGCATCTGTTGCAGCAGCAAAACACATTTTCATCACGATTTACTCCTAAATGCATACGTGTGCTCACAATGCTTTTGGATGGATATATTTTGTATGTATTGAACAATAATTTCCTCTGATTGTCAGGTAATAGCCCAAGATAGGAATCCACTGTTGAGCACTGCCAACTGGGGCAAAATGGTACAGAAAGTATCTCAGTTTGGCATTCGAACAGGCACTTTCAACTGCTCAAGTGACTCGAGGTGAGAAATGAAGTGAAACATATCACCATGCTGTTTCACATTCTTGTAAACTGATCAACAATGGCATGTTTATAATTCAGTGTATGGTTAACAGCAACCCAAAAGTGTTATTTATTTACACTTAATTATATATAAATTATAATCATAAATATCACAAAGTTTTCTTGTTGTACCATTTGACAACCTGAACTAAATTGACCATGCCATTAAAACATCAAATTATTAAGACATTGACAGAGGGGTATTTTTTTTTTGTTATTTTATTATCTTCTCTGAGGTCCACTGATAATGTTAGTAAAATGTTTTTTTTTTTTTTTTGCACCAAAACAGTCATAATTTAGTAATATATAATTTTTGTATAAGATCATTTTTCAATCCTCTCTTTGGCCCTCTGTCTGAAATGCTCAGTTTTGGCCTTAAAACTTCAACTGTTATGATTGGCTAACATTGCGCAGCCCCTCAAATACAGCCATTTTTGGAACTCAACTGGAAGAGAATGAACAATTTTATAATTCACAACATTATAAATCTATCAGGGTTTACACATAACGCACATCCAACACATTGCATCCACACAAGCACAGCGGTACCTTACACTATCAAACAGTCATGACATCTGAAAAATTTATTTTTGAAACTGGTTACTTACAGTTTTGCAGTTGTGTCCAAGTGTTTTTAACTTCTACATATTTAAATAACAGGTCCTTTGCAATGCTTGAATCATATTCTGACTGGATTACAAGTAATCCACGCTGACATGAGTCAAAAAACCTGCACATACATAGTCCAAAGCACAGTGAAATGACGCACACCCATTGAGGCGCGCATCGCCAGAAATGCATCAATATGGTCAAGGATGTCCATCTAGTGCAGTGTTTCCCAACCACAGACACTAGACACTAGTGTGCCGTGAAAGATTGTCAGGTGTGCCGTGGAAAACTGAGAATTATTTTTCAACCATTTTACCTAACAGTGCGATTTAAACTTTGCAAGAGGTCGGATTGGTGCGACTACAAAGTTAGCTGACTCTCTGATTGTGCTCTGTCGTTTTTTGTTCCACATGAGCAATATCAAACAGCAAACATTCCAAACACGAAAGGAAACAGCTTTACCTGGATCAGTCAGCGCTGCTCAATGGACAGATCAGCGCAGAGACGTGCATTTACACGTGGACCGGTCTCGAGCACTCAACTGTGCAGATCATCATAAACAGAGCTGCGAGAAGCACGGGCTGGGTCACGAATTCGGCATTGATTATTTGCTTAGAACCTCGATGAAAGGCCATAATGTGTCTGATTAAACCAGTTTAAAATTGTATTAAACAGCCCCAACATTCTAAAAAGCATTGAAAAGGAATAAAGGAGAAATCTGCACAATGAACCGATAGAAATTGTAAGGTTTCAATCCACACATCACAGCTATTTAAAAAAATATATATATTTTACTATGAACTTATATCAATATAGTAGTGAGGGAATACAATAAAATTTCTGGATGTGTTTTCCTTATGAAAAATGCCATAACTTGTTTTATGGTTACTGCTAATCATGGTTTTACTTTTACTTTTGGTTACTATGATCTTATTGCAAAGGCCACAGATAAAACTATGGATAAAATTAAACTTTCCTTCTGTGTAAAATCTTTTCTTATGTCCTCTGATTGTAGAAAAAGGCTTTGTTTGTCTTCAGATGACTGTATTTTAATCATCAAGATCCTGATAAAAAGAAACCATGCAATAAAACTAATTTTCTTTGAGTTGGACCGGTGCGACCAGTTCAAGTGCTGGTGTGACCATTTGTAGAATTTACTGTGAATTTAACACCAGTGCTACCACTCTTAAATGCTAGTCTGGAGCCATGTAAATAAATGGATAAATACAAAAATATTTGCTGTGGCATTGCAAGAATCAATTTGCAAGAACAAATCTAAAAATAAGAAAAGATGCAAATTTGTTGTTTTATTCAGTACCTAATTAGCTCTCTTGCCACATGTGATCTCATTATACACCGTACCTACGTGACTTGCGTTTTTCATAGGCGGATTTCAAACATTACTAGTAAACATGCAACTAAAATGGTAATAAAACATGGAAGTTCTTGAAAAAGAAAACTATCAACGATGGTTATGTGGGACAGTGGGAAAGAGGTGTGCCATGGGATTTGTTTAATTGTAAAAAGTGTGCCGTGGCAGAAAAAAGGTTGGGAAACACTGATCTAGTGTATGTTTACATACACCAACAATTAAAAATAGCACAGATGGGATACGTTTTTGCTCAAAACAGCAAGTGGCAGAGAAGCTGAATGAATCTTCTTTTTTTTTGTCAAAGTTTTAGTTAAAAGCATCGTGAGATACATTACAACAAACATGTCTGTCTAGTGCATGATTATATACAAAATAATCCAGATGGGTCCCCTTTGGTGTTCAGGAATAGTTAGCCACACTAGGTCTGTCTGTCCTGCTTTCTCTTTCTGTTTATGATACAAACTGAGTGCCAGTGGGCGGGGCCAAGGTTGGCCCCACCCACCGGCACTCAGTTCGGTGACACATGTTATGGGATGTGTAAATACAAATGAGCAATGTTCCGTGATGCCATGATTCACGAACAGACAGATTTCAAAACAAGACTTTCAGCAAGGTGGCAAAATAAATGCTCTTTTTAGACTGGAGAGGAGGTTTTGAGTTCTGAAATTTATAGTATATTTTTTATATCACAGTTACCTCTTATATGTCTAAATATCAAGGAAAAATGTATTCCCCATTTCATGACACTTTAATATGAACTAACCATGAACAATACTTTTTCAGCGCTAATTAATCTTTATTAATCGTTATCTGTTAATTTCAACATATATTTATCATTTAAATTAAAGGAAAATAAAATATCATCAGTATTTAATGCATTATGAAATTATATGATCAATTGTATTTTAATAAATTCACATAATAAATGCAACCTCATAAGTTTTTTAGTTTTCTTATTATAGTTAAATCACCTTGAGCCCTACAATATCCCCAAATATAGAAAATAAATTCAGAAATATAAAACATGTTCATCATAGAAAATATTTATTAAAATGGTTGTATGTATAATTTGTTTTTATATAAATGGGTTCAGGAGCAAATAATGAGCACTGTGTCATTGACCCATTTGTATTTCCTTGACAGGTATTGCCATAAACGGGGCTGGATGAAGTCCACTCTCATCATGTCTGTGCCGCAGACCTATGCATCCAAAGGGAAAGTTATGTTGAAGGAGTATAACGGCAGGCGCATCGAGATTGAGCACATCTTTAAATGGATGACCGCGCTTGTGGCCTCTCGCATCAAAACTATCCATTTCTCTGAGCAATTAATGGATGACTGGTACCAGATGGAAAAGCAACCAGTGAAGATGTTCTTGTTTGCCAAATTGCTTCAGCCCCCAGCCTTCTTCTCAGCACTCAGCATCAAATACACAGGGCGCATAGAGTTCATCTTTGTTGATGTGCGCAACTGGGACAATGCCACCTGCCTGGAGGCAATTGGGGTGCGACAAATGCCCTCATATATCCTTAAAACACCAGAAGGTATCTACAGATATGGAAATAGCACTGGGGAATTCATTTCCTTGCATGCCATGGACACGTTTCTTCGCTCAGTGCAGCCGGAAGTCAATGACTTGTTCATTTTAAGTTTGGTCATGGTCAATCTAATGGCTTGGATGGACCTTTTCATTACACAGGGAGCCACCATAAAACGCTTTGTGGTTTTAATCAGCACATTAGGGACGTACAATTCTTTACTCATCATCTCCTGGTTGCCCATCCTCGGTTTCCTTCAGCTTCCATACTTGGATAGCTTCTATGAGTACAGCTTGAAACTTCTGCGTTATGCTGACACTACTACTATTGCCTCATGGGTCCGGGCCGACTGGACCTTCTATTCTTCTCATTCGGCTCTCTTTTTAAGCACTTATCTAGCCCACGGCCTTCTCATCGACTACTTTGAGAAGAAAAGGAGATGCAGCAATGAAGACCAAAACGCAAACAACCTAGAGTGGTTATCAAGTCTCTGGGATTGGTACACCAGCTACCTGGTGCATCCCATTGCCTCCTTCCAGAACTTTGAGTCCGATTGGGATGACGATCCGAATTTCATTTTAGAGAGGTTGGCTTTTCCAGATCTTTGGCTTCACCCACTTGTTCCAGTAGATTACATCAAGAACCTGCCCACGTGGAAGTTCAAACTTTCACAGCATGAAAGGCCCACACAAGATCATGATACACGAACAAAAACCATGATGAACCCAAGTGACGACTCTAGTGGTGACGAGAAAGCACATCGGCACAGCTCTGAGGTACTTCATAGTACTGATGGGTATTCAACTGCAATGAAGTCAGAAGAATCGTGGTCTGGTGACGAGGAACAAGACACGGATTGGTCTCAGTGGCCTTGCGGCATGCTCCACTGTACAGAGTGTGTCGTGTGTCTTGAGAATTTTGAAAATGATTGCCTCATCATGGGACTGCCGTGTGGCCATGTTTTTCACCAGCAGTGCATCGTGGTCTGGCTAGCCGGTGGGCGGCACTGTTGCCCTGTGTGCCGTTGGCCATCGTACAAGAAACGTCCAGTGAGACAACGTCATGCAGCTGAGCAGCTCGAACCAGAATAGCCCTTGTGTCATTTGTTAACGATTTGGTTTCTGCACTTATTTAAAAAAGAAAACAACAAAAAACTTGTGTTCATATTTAGTCTTTAGATTCATAACATTGGCTCATGGGGTTTTGTTAGTGGTTTTTAACTTTCACAGTAATTAAGAGTAAATAAGAGTACATTTATTCTTCCCAATTTTGTTAGAATTTTTTTAACTTGATTTGGATCCTATGCCTTGTACTTATATTTGAAAAACGAATAGATTTTAAAAGCTAAATTATGCAAAGGATAAAATTCAATGCATACTGTTGAAATTCTTTTGTTGTAACACTCATCATACATCCCAATGAAAGAGAAAAAATCCATTACACCGTATATGTGTTCAGCGTGTCTCCAATTTATAAATGTGATTAATATGTTTAAAATGGAGTTACCTTATTAAGTCATTGGGGCATAGACTATATGAAAAACAAACCCTCTGGGCATGTGGATCTGATATTTATTTGAAAAACAAAAAATGTTTATTGCTTTAACTTGAATAAAAGTGCCCTGTGCATTGTGCATCGGCTTGGGCATTGACATGCAATTGCTCATGGCTCCATCTGTAATTTAAGTTATTGTCTTGTTGGAGCATGGCAATTTTGTTAACTTTGAACAGCATTTTGGCATTAAATTAACACAATTAAAGACTACCCCTTTGACTTCTGCTATTTGTCAGAGACCAAAGTTAATTTGGAAGCTTATACCTGTAATGATGTTCAATCCAATAAAGTCCAATTTTCTCAGTGACGTGCACTCAGTTTTATCCAATCATTAAAGGGATAGTTCACCCAAAAATGAAAATTCTCATCATTTATTCACAGACCATCCCAGATGTGTATGACTTTCTTCTACTGAACACAAATGAAGATTTTTCAAATATATCAGCTCTGTTGGTCCATACAATGCCAGTGAATGGTGACCAAAACTTTAAATGTCCAAAAGGCACATAAAGGCAACATAAAAGTAATCAGTAATCGTTAAATCCATATCATATGATAGTTGTGGGTGAGAAACGGATTAATATTGAAGTAATTTTTTACCATAAATCTCCACTTTCACTTCCACATTCTTCTTCTTTTGTTTTTGACGATTCATATTCTTCATTCATATTGCTACCTACTGGGCAGGGAGGAGAATTTATAGTAAAAAGGGCTTAAATATTGATCTATTTCTCACCCACACCTATCATATCCCTTCTGAAGACATGTATGTAACAGCTGGAGTCGTATGGGTTACTTTTGTGCTGCCTTTATGTGCCTTTTGGACCTTTAAAGTTTTGGTCACCATTTACTTGCACTGTATGGACCCACAGAGCTGAGATATTCTTCTAAACTTAATTTGTGTTCAGCAGAAGAAAGTAAGTCACACACATCTTGGATGGCACGAGGGTGAGTCAATATGAGAATTTTAATTATTGGGTGAACTATCCCTTTAACACCTAATGTTACAAAATGTACATGTATTTAGGACATACATTTAGTTGTAATGCAGTCATTTAGCATTTTTTTCTGAGTTGAATAACATAAACACAATGTAGTGTTTAAATGCTGAAGAGACTGGAATCTTTTTTTTTTATTATTATTTTATTATGTACGGTACAGTAATGGTATATTAGAGATGGCAATTGAATGGGTACCCTATTGTTTTTACATGGTACTGCAAAGTAAGTCAGAGAGGACCATGGCATGAACATGTTAAAAAATTATGGTTTTGCCATGGTACATTTTAATAATAATTAAAAAATAAAATGGTATTACTACAGTTGCGTTCCAAATAGCGGGCACAATTTGGGACTTTTATTTTTTAATTAGTGAAAATAGAAATACCATGGTTACTACTATTGTTACCACTATTTTTGGTAGTAGCATAACTGTCCTAAAAAATGACAAATAACGCTGAAAGTTGTTTGAAGGAGTATTCATATTTATTTAAAAGATTTTGCAGTTAGTAACGGTAATCAACATGATAAATATTTGGTGCACATTGGTGCACCTGATGTTTCAGTTGAAGGCCATTTTCATCATCTGAGCATAAAATTATATCATTAAGATCACATAGTATAGGAATATGTAAGGACCACAAAAAAAAAAAAATATTTTGAAAATGAATATTTCTGTGCCGTGAACCCATGACGTATGTTCGGTTTTGGGTGTGCCTACTGCGCATGCGCGCCTCTGTCACTACGCGCACCCGTGTTGGAGCTAATCTACTGTGTGTTGGGGCAACATTGCAGTTGAGGTTGATCACTTTATAATGTTTTGCTGAATCGGATCGCACATTTCTCATCTTTAATCCATCACTCAAATACAGAAATTGCAAACATGCTGCGCGTCTGTTGGAAAGGGGCTCATGCAGCGGCGCGGGTGAGTTTTATTCTGCTAGCATGTTGAGAACGGTCATTCAGTGACCCACAGCGAGGCCCGCCGTATATTGCGCATTTAATTTAATTGAGGATTATAATAACAAATATAGTGTTCAGTTAATTATCCACTTTTTCACGAAATAAACTGCGAGAAAAATTTGATGGTTTCATTTCGGAGATGTTATTTGACACGGTATAAGTAGCACACTGGGTAAAAATGCTGCTGTACGTAAACGACGTAACAGATAGAAAGAGTTGGTTCGAGATTGACAGGCTGAAATGTCGAGCCAATGAAATCTCTTGTTTTGTGAGTGATACATCCATCCACCAATAGACACCCAGGATTTTACGGGAGCGTAAATATAGGCGGGCTCTGTATGATTCATATTTTCTGTCATCCTCACAACGAAGCAAACCAAAAGCTGTCGGGAAATATTTTTGTATTTGTTCACCTTTTTTAAATGTACAATTTATTTTACTGAAATATGTTTTAGTTGAATGTTGTTTAATTTAAACAACTACTCTACACACCTTGAGGTGTTTGTTAGTTATGTCCAATGGAAGGACGTGACCTTGTCCGTGAAAAGTTCACAAAGTTTCTCACATAAACGCAGCCTTTCGTTTTCTACAGTAAGCTACTGTTATGAATAATGCATTAATGTTGTCTTAAACAGCTTCCGAACTCACTCTTGGCCATTAAGAAAATGAACTCATGCTTAGTGACAACAGGTCATTCCATTTTTTTAATGGAGAATAAAATGTGTACACTATGGGGTTCAACGATGATTTATTTATTTTTATTTATTTAACATTTTAAGATGGAAATTTGTTTTGTGAAATGGTAAATTTTTAACACCTTTTGAGCTATTTTATTCAACATACATGTAAAATAACATTGCAAGTTGGCACTGGTCAATGTAGAAGGAATAATGTGTAATTTCCTTTTGTGCATGTGACCTGATGTTTTGGTGAACATTTGTTTGTTTCTCTGCAGCAATGTGTGTGTGGTAAAGTGACGGCCCATCCATTACAGCACTGCCGCAGATACACCACTGCCGGAGACTCCGGGTACGAGATACCGTGTGGCATCAAACTGAAAATTGAACCATAAAGGAATAGATCACTCAAAAATTTAAATCATCTCATCATTTGTACATCTCCCAGATGTGTATGACTTTCTTTCTTCAGCAGAACACAAACAAAGATTTTTAGAAGAATATCTCAGCTCTGTTGGTCCATACAATGGAAGTGGATGGTGATCAGCACTTTAAAGCTCCAAAAAGCACAGACAGTCGTTGTAAATGTAAAATATAATACACCAGTGTTTAAATCAATGTCTTCTAAAGTGATACGATTGCTTTGGTTGAGAAACAGGTCAAAATGTAAGTCCTAATTGATTACTTCCTGTCACTCTCCGATGCACCTCCATGAGGGGACTTGGGTCATGCTGCCTCTAGTAAGTGTGCTGGCATGTTCAGCTTGTTAACAATGTTCTTTTGTAAACAAATCAAGCTGCACTTCCGGTTGTTTAATGTCAGTTCTCTCGGGAAAATTTCAACGAGCTTACGTCATACGAGAGGTAAAGTGAACTGATTCCCCTCGTGGACGCGCATTGGAAGTATACAGTTATAATGAAAATTACTTAAATATTGATTTAAGTATTTACTTAAATATTGAACCACTGAAGTTGTATGGATTACATTAACAATGATTGTCTGTGGGTTTTGGAGTGTTGATCACCATCCACTTGCATTGTATGAACCTACAGAGCTGAGATATTCTTCTAAAAATCTTCATTTGTGTTCTGCTGAAGAAAGTAAGTCATACACATCTGGGATGTCATGAGAGTGAATAAATGATAAGAGTATGATATTCTTAAATGATAAGAATATTTATTTTAGGGTAAACTATCCCTTTAAACACACAAAAGTACTCTATTATGTACAATTGAATCTTTGTTATAGATTCATTATCTGTGCAATATATGTTCATTAAATGCCTTTGCATTGTGTGAACCTTAATATGTTGGGTTAGAAACTATAAATCATGTATACAGTATAATATACAAATAAAACACTTGTATCTCATATTAGATCTTTTGTTTTCGTACTGCAGATCTACTGCTGGGAAAATAGTGGCTGCCAGTCTTTTAACAGTCGGTGGAGGTCTTGGTGGTACAATCCTTTATGCTAAATGGGACCCTAAATTTCGGACAAATGTAGAGAAAAGTGTTCCTTACTCTGATCAGCTGTTTGAGATGACACTTGGCCCACCACCTCCTCCATTCGTCCCAATACAAAAGAAACTGGTAAGATACACAACTCTCACTTTAATTGCCTGCCTTTGAGATTTAGATAAGACATATTTATTTACTTAATCTACTGCAGATTTTGTCTATCCATCTGTTGTCATACTGTGTACTGTCAGTTAGGTAAATAGCAATTTTAGATGTTTTTTATTTTTTGTTGTTTTAGGGAAAGCTTGAACCCCTGCAGATATCCTCATTACCAGAAGTCACCAAGGAATCAAAGCAGCCCAAAGCTAAAGGGAAGAAGCCTGATCCAGCACCAGTGGAAGCTCCACATGCTGTGGAGAAAGCTCCAGCATCAACCACACAGACACTAGAGGGTGAGTGAATGTAGTTATTTTGTGCTTATGAGATTTAAAGATGTATTTAGATAGATACCCACTTAAGGTGCGTACACACTGCCAGCGACTTTGTCGCTGCAGGTCGCCAGTGGCTGGCGGTGAAGTCGCTAGTGGGCGTTCCCACTACTGGTTACCTAATAACGTTTATAAATGACATTCACGGATGTCATTCCATTGCTGTTGACAGCGAATCTCTTTTCTTGCCACTAAAAACAAACATTTTGGAGGGAAAAGACTAAATGTAAATGGAATCAGTACATAAAATGCTTTATATCAAAGATGAATGAGAAACAAGGTGTGCTGTTTGCCATAGCGGCTGTTTATCTGCGGCGAAAATGCAAATGCCGGTCTGTCTGGGTCCATAAAATCCCCGCGATCTCAGATGCACCTTTCCACGCAGTATTTTTCTTAAAAATGTCCTTGTACGTGGGAAGAGATGTATCATAGAGCACTGGAAAATTTCTAACAGCAAGAATTAGCCTTTCATCCATCTTTCCGTTACTGCAGGAGCTGAGAGAGAGAGAGAGAGAGAGAGAAGGATCACGTGAGCTCTCCCGTCTTCTCTCCTATTGGCTGTCGCTTCCGTTAGTCACTCTTCATTTGAATAAAGTTGAACTTGTCTCAACTTTGTCGCGTCGCTGGACACGCCCACATGTAGCGCCAACGGTCGCAACAGCTCGTGTCGCCGGAAGTCGCTGTGCTCGCATTGAAAATGAATGGTATGGAGTCGCTGTCGTGCGCGATGTCGCTGGCAGTGTGTACGCACCTTTAAACTTGTCCCTGATATTTCCACTATTTGCTCTTTAAAACTGAAATGTGTTATCAATAATAGTATAGAATATGCCTCTTATGTTGTGCAGGAAGTTAAAAATGGTAATAAGCTTGAAATCTCTTATGCTATATATGTTGGACCTCCAGTGATTCTCAACAATAACCTAACAAACACAAAAACATCACACACTTCTTTATAGTTAGACACTAGCAGGTTTTAAAGCAACAAGGATTATCTACAGAAGTGGAATCTACATTTTCACATGTATTAGATCTGTAAATAATTAATGATGTTTTTTGTTTTTAATGATCATGGCATTTTTAATTATGCACAGACTGCTGACCTGCCTTAAAATGACATTAGGTGAAAGGTTAAGAGGTTACATTTAGTGTTTGACCTTGTTACAGAGTTATCAGAATTGTAATTTATTTATTTTTTTCTTTCAAAGAATGCAGTTTATTTTCAAGAGTGTAGTTGATCCTAATGTGAAATAGACATAGTTTGAAATGAAAGTTTGTCGAGATCTATAGAGCAGGGTGGTCGATATACATTGGCAAGGAAAAGTATGTGAACCCTTTAGAATTACCTGCATTTATGTATAAATTTGTCTTAAAATCTGGTTTGTTCTTCATCTAAGATGGACAAACACAATCTGTTTTAACTAATAACACACATTATTGTATTGTTCTTGTACATATTTAATACATCATTTAAACATTCACAATGTAGGTTTAAAAATGTATGTGAACCCTTAGGCTAATGATGTCAACAAAGGCTAATTAAAGTCAGGAGTTGGTAAACCTGGCATCCAATTAAATGAAACTAGATTGGAGGTGTGGGTTAGATTTACTTTGACTTATAAAAAGCACTCAAACATATTGAGTCTGCTATTCTCAAGAACCATCTGCTGACATGGACAATGCCTTGCAAAAATGAGATCTCAGAAGACCTACGATCAATAATTGTTGCTTTGCATACAGCAGGAAAGGGTAACAAAGATATCTTAAAGAGGTTAGGTATTCATCTGTCCACTGTTAGACAAATTGTCTATAAATGGAGACTATTTAGTACTGTGGCTACTCTCTCTAGAAGTGGCCGTCCAGCCAAGATGACTCAAAGGATCCTAGGACCCTATAATGACAGCTAAAGACTTGAAGGAATCATTGGAGCTGGTTAACATTTATGTTCATGAGTCTGCTATAATTGCGACTTTGATGAAGATGAGATCACATTTTATGACCAATTAATGCAGAAAACCAGCTAATTCCAAAGGGTTCACATACTTTATTTTTTTGTACATATATATACACAGATAAGCCACAACATTAAAATCACCTGCCTAAAACGGCACTAACCTGCATCTTAGAATAGCATTCTGATATGATGATATTCTTCTCACCACAATTGTACAGAGTGGTTATCTGAGTTAGTTTGTCAGTTCAAACCAGTCTGGCCATTCTCTGTTGCCCTCTCTCATCAACAGTGAAATTGGTAGGTGTGTTGCGGTAATGAGATAAATGGTTAATTTATAAATCAGATTTGGTGAGAAATTTATATTTGTTTAGAGTCTCTAATAAATGTTGACATGTAAAGTTCAAATTAATTTGAATTATTTTCCAAACTAACCAGCTTCTCAGATTTTTGGACAAGGTTTTGTGTTGCAGTAATGAGAATTTATCTGGACATGTCACAGGAAATTTATTTTAAAGATTTTTTTTTTTTTACTGTTTACAATGATTTCAGACTTCCCTTTTCACATTCCTTAAAGAAAATCTTGGCCACACAAATCTTGTGTGGCCTCAATGAAATCAGTCTTTTGTTAGAATTTCCCATTTGTCTCATTATATTAGTTAAACATTGACTGAGCTCAGCTGAATGTCTAATCTTGTCCTGGACTCAAATCTGCATAATATCAAAGGAACTCAAACAGTATTATTTCTGTTTAATCTGTGTACAGATGCCCAGAAAATAATCCTCACAGTAATTGTCACCTTTGATCAGTTCTCCAGTCATTCACAGTGGCTGTAGTTTGATCTATATTTCTCACGTGAGTCATAATGTTGTTTACAGAAGCCTCCGCCTCAGTGGCTCATATTATTTCAGCTATCAGCGATGTGCCTTCTATGCCCGCGCCAGGTACAAGCGATGATACCCAACCTGAACGCCCAGTCTCAACCCCCCCAGCAGGTCAGCAATGGATCATTCACAAGGCTTTCTGCTTCTGACAACTGATCCAGAACCAGTGTCTCTATTTTTTTTAAAGTCTTCATCAGATTAGTTGTCAGGCAGATGGCATGCGTGTCTCTTCCTCACTGCATGCGCTCAACTATCGCTCTGTTCAGACATTACAACAAACCATCCCAGTGCACAGTTATATCATCTAACCCACACTAACATACAGTATTCTCTTCTTCTCCATTCCTCTGCATGGATCCCTTTCTTCGATGTGTTTGTTCATTTCTTTACCAACCCAACATTACTAACCAGCATTCTCTCCCAAGAACCAACACACATTTAACCTCATGTGTAGGATTGTGTATGATTGTGACTGTATTAATGACTGGTTTTATTTGGTTGTTTGTAACAGTGTTTCTCTTTCAAAGTCCTCTTGATCAAAGAATATCTATGTTTTGCAGAAGTGAATGAAAGTATGTGCTGAGTATGCTAGAATTTTGCATATTTTACACCATCATTTCAACCGATATGGGTTTTTCCAAGTGCATTGCAAATATCTAGACAACAGGGTGGCCGTTGGTAGTTGTATTGCTGATATAAATAAATATACAGTGAGGTCCAAAAGCCTGAGACCACATTGAAAATTCACTGTTATAAAGTCATAAATTGGATGTTTGAAAAAAATACATATATATACACTGGCGGCCAAAAGTTTGGAATAATGTACAGATTTTGCTGTTTTGGAAGGAAATTGGCACATTAATTCACCAAAGTGGCATTCAACTGATCACAAAGTATAGTCAGGACATTACTGATGTAAAAAACAGCAACATCACTATTTGAAAAAAGTCATTTTTGATCAAATCTAGACAGCAGCATCACTCCAACACCTTATCCTTGAGTAATCATGCTAAATTGCTAATTTGGTACTAGAAAATCACTTGCCATTATATCAAACACAGTTGAAAGCTATTTGGTTCGTTAAATGAAGCTTAACATTGTCTTTGTTTTTGAGTTGCCACAGTATTCAATAGACTGTCATGTCTTAAGGTCAATAGTTAAGTTTATACAATGCTTGAAATTTCCAAAAAACTGAATATTTCATACAAAGGTGTACATTAAAGTCTTCAAAGGCAAAGGACAAATGGCTCTATGAAGGACAGAAAGAGAGGTGGAAGGCCCGATGTACAACTAAACAAGAGGATAAATGCATCAGAGTCTCTAGTTTGAGAAATAGACGCCTCATTTGTCCTCCGCTGACAGCTTCATTGAATTCTACCCGCTCAACACCAGTTTCATGTACAACAGTAAAGAGAAGACTCAGGAGGCCTTATGGGAAGAATTGCAAAGAAAAAGCCACTTTTGAAACCGAAACCAAAAAGTAAAGGTTCGAGTGGGCAAAGAAACACAGACATTGGACAACAGATCATTGGAAAAGAGTGTTATGGATCTTAACCCCATTGAGCTTTTGTGGGATCAGCTACTGTAAGGTGTGTGAGAAGTGCCCGACAAGACAGACACATCTATGCAAGTGCTACAGGAAGTGTGGGGTGAAAGGTCACCTGATTTACAAAGCTGTCATTGCTGCACATGTTGGATTTTTTTATGTGAACTTTTTGATGAAGTTCTGAACTGTAATAATAATTTTTCATGTTATTAATGTACCAACTATACAATGTGATCAGTTGAATTCCACTTTGGTGAATAAAAGTACCAATTTCTTACCATAAGAGCAAAATATGTACATTATTCCAAACTTTTGGCTGTGTGTATTATTAATAATAATAATAATATGTTTTTTATTTTTTTAACAAACTAATTGGTCAAAAGATCTGGGAACCCTGATATATTAGCTAAATGTGCGTTTTGTGCTTGTGTGTGTGTGGCTGAAGAGTGTGCTCATCATGAGCCTGTGCTGAAGGAGAGACCAGCAGAGGAAGTGACCGCTCGACTGGCTGAACGGGACAAAGCTGAGCAGGATGCTCTGACAGGTTTGCATCCAAATATTTTCTTGAATCATATGACTTGAATAGACTACATCTTCATTCTGTGTTTAGTTCTGCAGTTCTTGATCAGACCTTCACATATTAAAAATAAGTACTGTAACAATTAACAGAACTTAAAAAGGAGGCAGTTAAGCATGTGTAGGTTATGTGTATACTGTGTCTCTTTTTTCTATGAATCTCAGCTCTGACTGCTGGACTGGAGGAAACTTTGGGCAGCTCAGCAAAGGTCACGCTGCAGGCCATCGGAGCTCAGGAGGCTGCACTGACCGCCATCGCAGCACACACACACAAACTCAAAGAGGCCATGGACTCACAGGTGAACGCAGACACAAACTCGGGCCATTACATCATATGAAATCCTATCTATGGCTCTGTTAAAACCTGGTATTAAGGTGTGTTTTGGGTAACCGCTTCATTATCCCTGATATAAACATGTAGTGACACAGATGAGAAGGGTGCACTTCTGAAGCTCAGTTAATACAAGTACTCGACTAAAAAAATTGAGAATTCTGCTCTAAACGTCATGTTTGAAATGACGAAAAGCGAGAAATGGTGCACTTTTTTTTTTTTTACGCTCTTAGTTTTTTGCGCTTCACCACGTGCATGGCCGTTAGACCAGAGGACAGTTCAGACTTACTGATCTCAGTTCAGAAGATTCTGTGCTGTCAGTAAAGGGTTAAACTTTTGACACACCGATTCATTTGACAAAACAACATTGTGCCAATCACAGCAGAGTTTGTCTTTAGGAGAAACGCCAACAAAACTACATCTGGTAAGAATCCTGTTCGAGTCCAAAAATTAGAGCCTCTATTTGCATACGATATGCCATTTTTAAATTGGAGCGATTTTATTGTGAAACTCTACTTGGTAAACACAATGTACACTAATGTGTAATTTAGTGCATTTTTTCTTTAGAAATCTTATTTTTACAGCACATCGCATTGAGAATCAAGTGGTTCATCCAAAAGCTGAACAATGTTGCTTTTAGAGGATTTATATGGAGTTAGGATGAAAAAAAGATGCTTTTTGAACTGTTCTGAGACCAGTGCAGACAGACAGCACACTGAAGGTTGAGTCATTCACTAAATGGGGAGCATCCTATATAGCTCTCTAAACAGCTAAGTGCATTCACTCCTAAAATCCGACCAAAAGTTCAGTTTTTAGGCTGCAGTCTCAACTTGCTTGGCTGAAATGGGACAATGGAAATCATCAGTACATGAGTTCAGAATTTAAAATGTAGCAATTTATTTTAAAAGTGATTGGATGATGCTGGACAACAGAAAAAATCGCTTGTTACAAATCGCGATTCTTGAGCCAAATGATTTTAAAATCATCTCCCTGATCGAAAAACATATTTTTAAGTTGTATTTGTGCAGTTCCACATTAACAGGTTTTCTCACAGATAAGTTTTGTCTCTTAAATTCTTTACATTTAATCATTTAATGCACCGCTGCTACAGCCATGAAGCGCCATTTGTTCACTGTCGGATGTCAAAACCCTCGCTGTGATCAGTGTTCTTGTTTTTATGCATAATCCAAAAGCTAATTTGTGAGGTGGTGTGGAGAGTATTTGCCAGAAGCCGTTCTGCAGATTCTGTCTGACACTGCTTTTAATATATAGTTTAGCTGTAGAAAAGCTAATTAACTGTTAGATGCTCATAAACTACATGTTGCACCACACAATATGTAACCGCCTGGGTATACGTGTGTAATTGTGGGTAATTTTACAAGAAATACCGCTAGACTCAAACACGCAGGGTTAGGAGGGTTACTTTTTTAATGTAATCTGTTACAGATTATTGATTACTTAACAATACATGTAATCAGTAAAGTAATCCAATTACAGTGAAAAAGTAATGCAATTGGATTACTTTTAATTACTTTTGGATTACCACAAGGGCACATATGTAAATAAAGTCAAGATAAAATCAATATGATCTCTAAAGCTTTCAATTATGTCTTGAATGCAAACAGAAGATGTTTGAGTAATATTATGAGGACTGTTGTAGCTGTTATTATATCTAAGGAAAAGAAACAGGTACACTGCACCATTCCAAGAAAACAGAAAATGAGCTGTTAATGTAGAACAACTCTGTATTTTAAAGAAATCAGGTGAGTTCTCTGTCTGCTACAGAAAAAGACAATTTCTCATAAAGCAAATATAATCAGAACAGATGCACTGAATTATGTCTTGGTTAACATTAAACTAAATCTGACAGGATATACCTCAGATTCAAAACACTGCAATGTGTAATTCTACCATTGCTCTATTCATTAACATCAGACTGTATTCAATTAGTAGATCACACATGAACATCATCATTGTTATTATTGTCATAATGAAATGCTGGAGAGTCTTTCCTCTGCTTGCTCAAGATCTAAAGTCAAACATCACCAGCTAACAGTTTATGGCTGATTTTTATGTTTAAGGAGGATTTTAAAGGGGAAAAAAGTTGATTCCAAAAAGAAAACAAAATCAAATTTTAAAGAATTGATCAAAACAAATTTCAACTTTTAGTGTGTCTTTCAATTACTTATTCCTAATTACTATAAGTGTTGAACATGTTACATTTGCCTGAATGTTTTCGTCACCCAGACATTTGAAATGTTCTCAACAATAATTGATCAAAATCAGAGAAATTCTTCATTGAACTTTCTTTCCTGAGAACTTAAAACACATTTTCATTTAATTTGATATTTATGTGTACAATTTGGATTTGTTAATTTAGGGATGCAAAATCATCAGGTTTGAAAAGGAGAGAAATTCATATCAGGGTTTCCAGGGGCATATATTAAGTTTATTATTGTATTGTTGTTGTATTCAAAACGTCTATTCAAAATGTTTTTTTTTTTTTGCCTTAAATGATGAAGATTTAAGTACCGATCACTTGGGGGAGGGGTCTTTTCTCAGCTTCAATACAGAATGGAACAACATGCAGGACGTCCTGGCTAATATAGTACAGATCGCATTTGCAACCATGCAAACCAGGGGATTTCTGTGCCGTACCAGCAATGATGCGCACATTTGCACGGATTTCTTTGAGCGCTAAGGCTAACTAATTTTAACACATTTTAATATTAATTAATGACAAGTGAGTCATGAGAGAGAACCCGAAGAAAACGCGCATCTAAACCATCTCTCATTCTAAAAAAATGGCTGTCTGTATCACTTTATGTCAGGAAAATTTACAATTTCTTTTGTCAGAAATTAAAACTTGTAATACTTGACAAGTATTACATTTTTTTATTTTTTTTATTTAACTAATCTGATTACGGTTGGTTTTAAGTTACTGTAACGGTTTACAGTTACCTAGTTTTTTGTATCCTGATTACCTAACACTGTTACAAGTAATCCATTACTCCCCAAGCCTGTAAACATGTGTGCATGAGGAAACACGCCTGCTTATAATTTTAAGAACAGACGAAAGACATTTCGGCAATGCATGTGTCTGATTTGCTTTTATGTTCAGAAATAAATTTTATGCTTTGATGCAACACGCGCTGCTCGATCGTGTCTCGTGGAACACGTGCAAATGCGGAGTTCTCACTTTTTTTCCTCTCAGTCATCTGGGAGTAGCTCGTATAAATAAAGTTGTCTATTAGAACGCTGCTCAGATTCTCTCAGGATGCATATGCAAATAACATGCAACGACATTGGTTCTAGAACAAGTTCACACTTTAGCCTCCATTTGTATGGTGCAAAATTATCATTATGATAATAGTAATAACCTATGTAAATATATTCTGAAATAACAAAATTAGTTTGATAAGTTAAAATGATTATTTTCTGAATACAAATGGACATAATGCAGCCTTTTACATGGGTTCCTTATAGTCGCCTATTTCAGACAACACACTGACTGGTCAATTGGTATTTGCACATCTCAAACCTTTACCTGCAAATTATATATTACAGAGTGAAACAATTGTAATTTCAGACACAACTGTGTTTGTGACATTTCATTCTGAGAAAAATTACAAAGATTTTTTTAAAATCTTTTAATAAAGTTTTTGTATCAAAACATCAAATCGCAATACTTATTGAAAAGCAATGGCTGGGTGGAGGGCGGGGCTGGGTCGTGATCATACACACCCGGTCCCTTATCAGGCAAATTAAGCCTCCAAGAGGGATAAAGGCCGATGACAGACGGTGGTGTGAGGAGAGAGAGATCGTTTACAGACATGTCCATCATGTGTGTGTTTAAGTTTAATATAAAAATATTATTTATATTATCAAGCCGGTTCTCGCCTCCTCCTTTCCATTGATCCCTTTACAATATCGAATTGGATAGGAAATATTGTTGTAATATCGAATCTGGAGCCCTACTGGCCATTACTTTGATTCTGAATTATTTATGCAAATTTCTGATGTAAAATCTGTAACGTCTCAAAAACATGAATAACAAACACTCCTGGAAACATAATAAAATAAAAAATCTGACTTCCTATAGCTTGGATTATTTAAAATGTCAAAACTTAGTCCCACTGTCCACATATGAGGACATACATTTTTTTCTTCTTTATTAGGTGCTACTGCTTACAAATCAAAAGGGAAAAGGAAAATGCACACAGCAGTCATGCTCAAGTCTCAGCAGGATAATTATTATGCAGTAAAACACTGACGTAGTGATTGATGTATGTTGTCATTAAATCAGAGACTCTCCCGAAATCCATACACAATAATCAAAAGAGAGGCATATTACGAACAGGGCCTATCTACTGTTCAGTATCTGTCTTCTTAACTTGAAGCAAGTTATTTTCTGTTTGTTCTTACACCATCGTGTGTGTGTGTGTTTGTGTTCAGACCCCTCCTGATGAGAAGTCAGCTCAGTGGAGAGCATTGAATGAGGCTCTTAGTGATAGGACCCAATCTGTGGATGAAGCTGGAGAAGCCCTACACCAAGCCAAGTGAGATCTGCTTCACTTTATGTGATATCACTGAGAACCATCTTGACAATATGCCTCTGATACAAGAAGAAAAGGTGAAACCCTATTTGTTTTATTTTGTGTGTAATCAGAAAAGAGCTCGAGAAACTTCGTGGAGTGATCAACAGCGCTAAAGAATCCAAGATTGACGCAGCGAGGCCGCAGATCCTGGCCGCAGAGGAGAACTTGCACAGCATGATTGTGGATCTGGATAACGTTGTAACCAAGGTAATTAGTTTGGTCAGTTCATAGCCCAGTGAACAACAAGCAGTGAGTGTGTTATCCCATTGAGACAGGCACCCTGAAGCTCTAGTGTCATATCAGCATGTCCCATCTGCAGGCTGTAACTCACACCTGAATATTGTCTGTCGGTGCTGCAGGTGCAGACGGCGCAGTCGGAGGCGATGATCGTATCTCAGTACAGTGAGCTGGTGAACGAGGCCAAAGCTCAGTTCCAAAAGGAGCTTGCCAGCATCACACCTGAGATCCAAGCCAACTGGAAAGGACTCAGTAAGATCTCACACACACCCTCACACTTGTATGTCGCTTATCACGTTTGCTCAATTAATTTTACTTTTAAAAAAGTGAAATTAAAGGTGCTGTAAGTTATTATTATTTTTTTAATGAAATGACAGAAAATGCCATTATTACTAGACATCACTGAAATAGGTGGCATGAAATATCACTCCTGTCTCTGTAACAGCCCTAGGCTGGGTAAACAACGGGGTAAATGATGTCTATGGTCAGATTGTTTGATTAGAAGAAGACTTTCTGCCTGTCAATCATTGCGGACGTTCACAGGGCAGGACATATATGCTCGTTTAAGTGCCATTACAGTGTCCTGCTCCCTCGAAACGCACAGGGTCGGCCGGTGAAATGCTCCGAGAGACCCCCTCCATCTGCTCCAACATAACGGTCTCTGGTGTGTTTGTGTGTCTTATTAGTGAGGGTTTTCGAAAGAGGGGGCTTGGCTAATTCAACGGCTAGTTTGGTGGAAGTTCCAGAATGGCTAAAACGCTTACAGCACCTTAAATGACAAATTGTAAAAAAAATATTATTATTTATATAGATAAGTGTTAGATTTTAAATAGTTGTATTAAGTTCACATTCAGATTTATTTATTTATTTGAATTAGATTGTCATTTTATTTAGTACTTAGTTTAATTTTATTTAGTGATTTTTTTTATTTGTAATTGTTTTTGGTTTTGGCCTTGTGTTTTTTTTCCCCCATTATCTTTCAGAGATCAGTCGTCTTTTTGCAGAAGTAATTTGTTTGATTTTTAGTGGGGTTTTTTAATTTTTGTTTTGGCTTTGTTTTTTGTTTTGTTTTTGTCTTGTACATCACCTTTCAGAGATCAGTCTCTTTTTGCAGAAGTACTTTTTATTGACGTCAGGGTGAGGTTTGCTTTAGAGTTGCATTTCTGTTGAGCTATGTTAAACCTTATGAAACCTTACAATGAACCTTTTCCTTTTATTTGTTCACATCATTTTGTCACCATGCTTATGTTTGGATAACAGTCAGGTCACAACTCTGGGATGTTTTCAAGCAGTCTAATCCTATAAGAACGCCTTTTTAGCCAGTTCTCAGCATTTTTGTATGCAGTATGATGGTCGGGCCCATTGAATCTGCCGTGGAAATGTCTCTGTGTCTCTAGCTCTGTCACTCACATTATTTCTAATGCTGCTCTTCTGTTTCTTTCTCAGCGGGAAAGCTGAGCACAGATGATCTGAACTCTCTGATCGCTCACGCTCACCGGCGCATCGATCAGATGAACCGCGAGCTGGCAGAGCAGAGGGTGAGAGAGCAGATCCACATTGAGATTGCTCTAGAGCAGCAGAAGCTGGAGAATCAGAAAGCTCTAGAGAGAACCGTGATCTCTGCAGTAGAGCACAGCCGTGAAGACATGAGACTCGAGCAGGAGAAGAAGGTGCGTCAATAGACACTACTGCAACCGCAATAATGACATGATTCGTTTACAATATATTTACCTTTCCTTGACATTTCATATTTCGAAAATGGCTGAAATTAAAGATCCACCTGATGGTATGCACTAGGCCTGGGCAATATGTAAACAATATTTTAGGGATAATCACCTTAAAAATATTGCGATATCTGATTACGTCGTCAACCTTTCTACTGAGGGTCTTTTTGTTGCTTTTATTGATTTTGCTTTAAAAATTGTATTTGTTTATTGAAACACGTAAAACATAAACAAAAGACATTTCTTAATTCAAATTGCACTTTAAATGGAAAAAGTAAAAAAATAACAAAGTGATAAAAAAAATCGTATTTAACCACCTCCCCAAATCCCAGGCTCCAATGGCTTCATTTACCGTCACGCAAGCATCCATCGACGACAACAGATGGAAAATTACTAATAGCTTATAGATTAAGAACTAAAGACAATTAAACATGTAAAAACAATAATAATCACAATAAGTAAGCCTAATAAATGCCCTTGTGTTCGTGAATGAATGCTTTCAATGTGTGTTCTTTGCGAATTTGTGTTTGTAATTCATTTTGGTTATACAGTATTATTTATTATCATTATTATGATTTAATCCCTTTCGTCATTGTTTCTTTAGTAGAAAGAGATATATTACTGAACCTGCAGAATTGCATTCACAATGCATACCAACCGTGTGGAAATAAAGCTAAACTCACAGCACCTCCTGAGATGATTGGAGATAATTTGCAGCATTCTCATAGATTAAATTTTTCTAGCAAACAGTTTTCATGAAACAGAGAGAAAAAAACCCCCGTAAAAACTCTTTACATGCACTTGTTCCACATGACCGGTTCGTGCTGCACACCTCAGAAAATCGGACACGAACAAACAGAGAATCAGACACGAACGTTGACCGCTTTTCTTTTGTCTGTTCTTAAAAATATAATGTTTTTTCTTCAAGCGCATCTTTGTGTCTAGCAGCATTTCTTGTCATGCATCACTACGAGACGTCTTGCAGGTCATCCACCTGTTGCGTCACCCTCAGCCTCATCACATTTTGCGGGTGGAGGGTGCTAGTTTCACACCTTGGCCACTGTTTAATATATTTGGCGACTTCCCAGATTCATGGTTTTGCCATTTCCCGATATTGTCAATCTTTGTAAGACATCATCGATATCCGATTACATCGTCCTAATGCCCAAACATAGTGTCCAGTATGTTTAATGTGCATTGTATACAATATGTCTGTATGTATGCATACCCGGATGACCTACTACATTCGCCAAAATGTGCGGTGGTATACTACAGTATTCAATAAGTGCATTCTACTAGCATACTATCGCGTTCACACAAACATGAAAATTCTGTCATCATTTACTTACCCTCATATTGCTCTAAACTCTTTCTTCTGTAGAACACAAAAGGAGATGTTAGGCAGAATGTTAGTCTCAGTCACCATTCACTTACAGTTCAGCTTTTTTCCATTCAATGAAAGTGAATGGTGACTTTGTGTTGTAGGTGCAGGAAATGCGTGAGGTGATGGAGGCTGAGATGAGGACACAACTGCGTCGTCAGGCTGCTGCACACACAGATCACCTTCGTGACGTGCTGAAGGTGCAGGAACAAGAGCTACGAGAAGAGGCCCAGGAGGTACCAACACTGACATATAGGACATGTTTACATTTGTTCATCATTTGAGTATTTAACTATTTAGCTAAAAGGTATAAGTCATAATTAAAGTAGTCTCAAAGTAGAATATAGATGGAGTCTATGTTTGGATTGTTGGGATGCTTAAACAACAGCGCAATGTTTTGATAGTGCTAGTGTTTTAGTTTTCAGGAAGTCAACTTACGATTAGCTTACTTATAGTTGACGCAGAATACTAGGCTGGGACAGGAGAAAGTACTTAAATATAGAAAGTAAAATGCATTAAGTGTAACTGTTGAACGGTCTTCAATGAAATTTCTGTGTAGATTCTGAACAGTAAGATGATGGAGCAGGAGACTCTTTACCGCAGACTGACTCAAGAACAGTTGGACACCTTCACTCTGGACATGAATGCCGCTTACGCCCGGCTGAAGGGCATTGAAGAAGCCATAGACAGTGAGTCCGAATCTACTTTTTATTTTTTTTATTTATTTTTTTTATTTTCCATGTACAACAAACAATCCATCAATGCATTAACACGTAAACTTCTCTATTATAGCTAAGCAGAGACTTAAATAAAAAGAAAGAAAAACGATATTAAGTTAAACTCTTCAACTCTGCGGACCCACCGGTGGGTCCAAAAGGGGGCGCTATATCGCAAATTAAGTTTACGCTTAAAATATTCAAGGCTTGCATATGGGTTATCGTTAGAAAGCTTAGAATCTGAACTTTTAACATCTGCATTTGTGTTACAAAAAATAACAAAAAAGAACATTTTCTAAACAATTTGCCATTTTTTACTTGTGAGCTTGCTTGTGTTCGAATAATCCAATGTTATAGCTTAGATGTTCGTAACAAAATATGGGGTCCAGCAGGAAAAGCATGCTAAACAAATCATCGGAAATATATGTTATCGACTATTGATTATAAAATCAGCTTTCTAATGACACCTAGATTGAGCTTCTAGTCCACTCGGAGGCCAAGATATTCATTGAAACAATCGGGGTGGTGAATTAACTGAAAATTAGACTGTATGTCTATGAAGGAGCACATATATGAGGGCTAAAATGCGTTAGAGCACCACCTACATTTCAGATCGTTATTTTATGATGGAAGGTAAAGCAATTTTTTTCTAGTATTTTCTGCCATCTAGTGGAATAAAATAAGACTTTTTGTAGGGAGCTGAAGTGAAAAGAACCAGAATTACATGCTTACAAAATTAGGGGGAAAAAAAAAATATTCTTCATAAGATTCTGAAAAAATAAACCAATATTTTGCAATTAGTCCAGTGGGTAGTAAATGGTGAACTTTTAAATTTGAGTGTGATAAATTGCAGACGGCAGCCCAAAAATTTACCAGAGTTGGAGAGGTTAATTACAATAAAATAATGCATAAACAAAAAGTAGGTCATGCCAAGGCTTTCCAGTGTGTTTATTCTTTATAAATCCCTTCATTACTTTTTCATTACTTCATTAAGTAAATTTGATAACAGCTTGAATGTTTACAAATGTAACTTTTTGTACAAAGAATTTTAAATTATATTCACAGTTAAAAGTATAACCCCTTTTTTTTCCCTCCAAGTTTAATTTATATAAAATATTTGCTCTCTACCTAAGGTCATGTGATTGCTGAAGAGGAGGCACGTAAAGCTCACAAGCTGTGGCTGTCTGTGGAGGCTTTGAACTACACTCTCAAATCAGCAGGCGCTGATTCCCCCACCGAGCCTTTAGAGGGCGCTGTACATGCCATTAAGGAGAGCTGTGCAGAAAATGAGTTTGCTCAGGTGTTGGCCACTTCCGTTCCCGAAGAGTCTCTAAGCCGAGGGATCTACAGTGAAGCTTCTCTTCGAGCACGTTTCTACGACATCCGCCGGCTCGCACGACGCGTGGCACTTATTGACGAAACGCGCAACAGCCTTTACCAGTACTTCCTGTCGTATCTACAGTCCTTACTTTTGTTTGAGAGTGAGCAGTTAGTGCCACCTGCTAAACTAGCATCTGAAGGTCTCGACACATTTAAGCTGCTTGCCTACGCTACTTATAGCATCGAGCGCGGCGACCTGGAACTTGCCGCTAAATTCATCAACCAACTGCGTGGCGAGTCACGCCGTGTGGCGCAGGACTGGCTCAAAGAAGCCCGGCTCACACTAGAAACAAAGCAGGTTATCAGCCTGCTATCAGCATATGCTAATGCTGTGGGATTGGGCACCACACAGGCCCCTTAGCCACACCCTCTGTTCACCACACCCACTTTGTGGAGATTATGTAAATTATGAGGAGTCACTTGCCCAATATTAAAAGAATCATTCAACCAAATAATGAAAATTCTGTCATCATTTACTCACCCTGCTGTCGTTCCAAACATTTTTTTTTACCATAAAAGTAGTCCATACAACTTGAGCAATATACACGTTTTCCAAAAATTGTGTGAATTTAAGTAGTTATTCCTGAACCCCCCCTCTGTTTTAGCTTGCATCTAGCCTGTGCTAGCATCCAAATGCCGCGACAATGTCATTGATGCTATAATGACTTTAGTTTGAGTGTAGTAACTGCACGCAGCTCACCATTTCTTAATGTGGATGCAAATGCAGGCTAGCTATCTTTGGCGAAGAAAGATTATCAGTGAAAAATGGCATACATTTCAGTCTGTTCCTCTCACAAAGCTACTTAATGGCTACAGAACACTTGGAATGTAGCACAGGAGTCATATGAACTACTTTTGCTCTTTTCTGAGCTTGTCAGGTATGGTCACTATAAACTGTCATATGGGGAGAGCTTCAATAAAATTATTTTCGTGTTCCACAAACAAATAACAGCATATGTGTGAGAAAACAATGACAGCATTTCCATTTATGAGTGAACTATTCCTTTAATGGAACCTGCTGCTCCTCAGATTAATTTATAAATATGTTGTGTGCTAGCCAAATTTGTTTTTGTTTTTTCTTTATTATTTGTCTGAAGCACTTTTGCAGGAAGGCCTCCATCCAGAACAACCAGAGTGGAACGTGTAAATGTACCCCACAAACAGAAAATGGATCTCAAGTGTATAAATGCAGTTGGCAATGGCACTCCTCGGTGTATATGACACATCTGTCACTGGTTTGTACAAAGTGTTCATTTAGCAGCTAGAAGGGCCTTTGGGTCAGTACCACTAGTGGGAAAAACTAACCTGTTCACTGTTTCAGAATTCACATGTAACACTTCAGATTCCGAGTTATATTTACTGGTTGTTTATTAATCAGACTGTTGAAAATATTCAGCCCTTCTCTCATTCAGTAGTGGATATCAATAAATCATGGTTGTTGAAAGAATGGCATTTTGGTTATTTTCATTCATTGTCCCTGATGGGATAGTTCACCCAAAAATCTAAATTCTTTCATTTATTCACCCTCATCCCTTCCCAGACGTGTATAACTTTATTTGTTCTACAGAACAGAAATTAAGATTTTTAGAAGAATATCTCCACTCTGTAGTTCCAAGTCATTGTTGTCCAAAGCTTTGAAGCACCAAAAAGCACATAAAGGCAGCATAAAAGTAATCTATAAGACTCAAGTGGTTTAATTCTCATCTTCTAACCAATTCAATCGACTTTGGATGAGAACAGACTTTTTTTCACTATAAATCATGGCATCAGCACTTTGAGATTTTATCATCAATTGCACCTAGAAACCAATCAGGTTGCCACTTCAAATGGATAAAACGTACTTCTGCTGCTCGGAGAGCTCAAACTCTTTCTGGACCCGCTCAATAAGTTTTTGGGTTTCGGGCAGACCGAAGCCGTCTGATATCTGGACCAGTTCCACTGTCTGATTCACATCACTGTTCTCCTTTATACACGTCAAGAATTTATTCAACAACTCCTCACAAAGGGAACAACACAACTGATGATAATGTGAGCATACGGACTGTTAAAGGGATAGTTCAACCAAAATGACAATTCTCTCATTTATTCATCCTAATGTCATCCCAGATTTATGACCTTCTGCAGAACACAAACAAAGATTTTTAGAAGAATATCTACACACTGTAGGTCCTTACAATGCAAGTGAATGGTGACCAAAAAGCACATAAAGGTGGCATAAATGTAATCCATAAGACTTGTGTGGTTAAATCCATGTCTTCAGAAGCGATATAGTCATTTTTGGGTGAGAACAGACCAAAATGTAACTCCTTTTGGTGATCACAACTTCAAACTCAACTACACTTTTTAGCGCCATCTAGAGCTCTGCGAATGCGTCAAGCACTAGGAGGTGCAATCAAGCTTGAAATCATAATTATGATTAAAGACTGTACCGGCAATGTGTACTGTGAACAAGGAGTTACATTTTGATCTGTTCTAATCAAAACCAACATGGATGTGTTACACTGGCAGTCAAAAGTTTGGGATAATGTACAGATTTTGCTGTTTTGGAAGGAAATTGGCACTTTAATTCACCAAAGTGGCATTCAACTGATCACAAAGTATAGTCAGGACATTACTGATGTAAAAAACAGCAACATCACTATTTGAAAAAAGTCATTTTTGATCAAATCTAGACAGCAGCATCACTCCAACACCTTATCCTTGAGTAATCATGCTAAATTACTAATTTGGTTCTAGAAAATCACTTGCCATTATATCAAACACAGTTGAAAGCTATTTGGTTCATTAAATAAAGCTTAACGTTGTCTTTGTGTTTGTTTTTGAGTTGACACAGTATGCAATAGACTGGCATGTCTTAAGGTCAATATTAGGTCAAAAATGGCAAAAAAGAAACCGCTTTCTCACATGTCCTCCGCTAACAGCTTCATTGAATTCTACCCACTCAACACCAGTTTCATGTACAACAGTAAAGAGAAGACTCAGGGGTGCAGGTCTTATTAGGGAAGGATACAGTCTTAGAGAAGAACTGCAAAGAAAAAGCCACTTTTATAACAGAAAAACAAAAAGAAAAGGTTTGAGTGGGCAAAGAAACACAGACATTGGACAACAGATCATTGGAAAAGAGTGTTATGGATCTTAACCCCATTGAGCTTTTATAGGATCAGCTAGACTGTAAGGTGCGTGAGAAGTGCCCGACAAGACAGCCACATCTATGCAAGTGCTACAGGAAGTGTGGGCTGAAATGTCACCTGAGTATCTGGACAAACTGACAACTAGAAGAACAAGGATCTGCAAAGCTGTCATTGCTGCACGTGGAGGATTTTTTTGATGAGAACTCTTTGAAGTAGTTTTTAACTTTTTTCAAATTGTAATAGTAATTTTTCACGTTATTAATGTCTTGACTATACATTGTGATCAGTTGAATGCCTTTAACAACATATTTAAGGGGTCCAAAAATAGGAGACCCAATTTAAAAACTAGGATTCAAACCAAAATCTAATTTAAATATGGATATAAACAAAGTTTTTAAAAAATGATCAGATATGGATATTCTATATGCCATAAAACCTACCTTGAAACTCTGTTGTGGATTCATAAAAAAATGTATACATATATTAGATTTTTTTACAACAAATACTGATTATTTTTATACTGAAATATTTGATAAGCTATATGCAGAACAGATTTTTTTTATTGTTTTAATACAATATTGTAAGGATAAACAATTATCCTAAATGACTGATTATTTGATTTAATATTAAATATATTAAAATGTATTTGTAATAACAGATTATTTTTATTATTTACTCTAAATAATTATACAAAATAATTATAAACCTACAAAAATAAAAACATAATATGCATTATTATTATTATAATCTATTTAAACTATGACGAAGCGGAGACAACTTTGAATTAATAGAATTCAACTTCATCATTAAGTAGGCCAGATGGAACAAAATCATTGGGGCATGTGGGTCATGTCAATGAAAAGCTTCTGTCTACAGATATTGTGACATAGCAGGCCTATAATATTTGTCCATTAAATCAAAATGAATATTTGTGTTTTAGATTAAAAAATATTATGAGAAAAATGTACATCTAGCAGGACATTTTGAAAATAATTATAATAATAATGAAAAAAAAAAAAAAACGGGTAGTTTGATAAAAAAAAAGTTTTTTTTTTTTTTAACATCACCTAAAATGTGCTTTCAAATTTGTCCCATAACAGAGAGAGTAAATCAGACAGATCCTACAAATTGCATTGAACATTAACAGTGAAGTTTTTTTATAAACTTTTGAATTGTAAGTCAGTTTTGACGAAGCATAGACAATATTGAATTAATAGAATTTGAAAATTTCTCACAGTGCCACATTTTGCATTAAATTGGACAGTTTGATGCTATGTATCTACTTATGCTGATTTGATTTGAAATAATGAATCAGAACATGCTCCACATCCATTTTCCATCTCATGATTAGTATACATGTATTGTACTTTACATGTACATGATGCTAAATCTGTGCAACTGACTCTGTTGAATGTTGTGACTGGCCCCTACCCTGTTCTCCGTCCTCTTGTAAGGAATTACAGTCTCCATAGAAACAAATCAGATCTAACAGCTCATTGGTCACATCCAATGACACAGAGGTACCTGCACCAAAAGCACTCAGCAATTCATGTAGAGTCTGCATATATTTTCATCTGCATAACACAGGGATTCAGGGTTATAATATTAAAAACTAGTTCTGCAAGTTATTTGTGGAGTTCTGACCGGCCTGCAGCAGCTGGACGTATAGATACACAGCAGCTTTGAGTTTCCTCAGTTGAATTCTCTCAATGAGAGCTGCTTCAGATACCTCTTTGGTAATGGACTCTGACAAGACCTCTGAAGGTGTGCTGTGGTATCTGGCACCAAGACGTTAGCAGCAGATCAAGTCCTGTAAGTTGCGAGGTGGAGCCGATGTGGATCGGACTAGTTGTTCCAGCACATCCCATATAGATGCTCAATCTGATTGAGATCTGGGAAATTTGGAGGCCAAGTCAACACCTTGAACTCCTTGTCATGTTCCTCAAACCGTTCCTGAACTATTTTTGCGGTGTGGCAGGGCACATTATCCTGCTGAAAGAGGCCACTGCCATCAGGGAATACCATAGCCATGAAGGGGTGTATGTGATCTGCAACAATCTTTAGATAGGTGACACATGTCAAAGTAACATCCACATGAATGCCAGAACACAAGGTCACCCAGCAGAACATTGCCCAGAACATCACTGCCTCCGCCGGCCTGCCTTCTTCCCATTGTGCATCCTGCTGCCATCTCTTCCCCCAGTAAATGACGCAAATGCACCTGGCCATCCATATGATCTAAAAGAAAACATGATTCATCTGACCAGGCCACCTTCTTCCATTGCTCCATGCTCCAGCTCTGATGTACATGTGCCCATTGTAGGTGCTTTTGGCAGTGGACATGGGTCAGCATGAGCACTCTGACCAGTCTGCGACTACACAGCCCTATATACAGCAAGCTGCGATGCACTGTGTTCTGACACCTTTCTATCATTGCCAGCATTACGTTTTACATTGTTATTTAATTCACCTGTCAGTGGTTTTAATTTTGTGGCTGATAATTGTAATATTATTACATTTATATAATGATTAAAATAATGCACATGAATTCTCTTATTAAAGTGTCAGAGGGAAGCTGTCTAACCTGATGCTGAAACTGCAGGTTGTTGAAATGCAGCAGAACTCACAACAAAAGATCTGTAATGAAAACACCTATTGAGTGTTTCATGCATCTGATTAACTTTGTTATCTGTCATATGAAGATGTGAGTCGACACATTTTACAGACCCTTGAAATGACCTACAGGCAACCAGTAATATATTTAAACAACTAAACATGACATATCATAAAGACATAAATTAAATGGTTTTGTCCATTCATCTTTCCTGCTAAGCCTTGATATCTGCAGATTGATATGAAATATTCTGCTGCTTTTACATACATGATGCCTAAGCACCTGCGAACAGGAGGACACCATAACACCGGACCTGGCAGAAATAACTGGGTGGAAAATGATACTAGCTGTTATATTTCCTATTCAACAAAATTATTTTTCCTCCAGGGGGCACATTGCGGCTCAAAAACAGAATCCTTTATATTGCAGGATGTTTTTTTGTCTCAGTTGAGTTTTTGTATTTGAAAAGGTATAATCATTTTAATTTTGGTACATGCCACAATAATATCTACACAATAGAGCTGTTCAGGTTGTAGTCCTGGCTAATTTTCCCAGTGGAAAATTAGCATATTATACTAACATCTTCATCTGTCCCCACCAGAGACAGAAATATTCTGGATCACTGCTCCACAACAATAAAGGATGCGCATTGCTCTGTCCCTAGAGCAGCTTTGGGACTCTCTAATCACTGTCTGGTTCATCTTCTTCCAACCTACAGACTAAAAAACTAAAATCAGCTAAGCCTGTAGTAAAGACTGTAAAGAGTTGGAACTACAAGCCTGCTTTGACTGCACTGATTGCAGTGACCCCCTGCTACTCAACCTGGACTTAAGATCTGTGAAGAGGAGATGTGCCATGTCTTCCAGAAACAGAAGACAAGAAAAGCACTGGGCTCAGATGGTGTTTCACCCGCGTGTCTTAGATCCTGCGCTAACCAGCTGGCCCCCATCTTCACATTCATTATCAATAGATCACTGGAGCAGTGTGAAGTCCCATGCTGCTTCAAATGCTCAATCATCACTCCTGTCCCAAAGAAACCAAAAATCACAGGACTTAATGACTACTGACCTGCCACCCTGATGTCTGTGGTCATGAAATCCTTTGAGAGACTGGTGTTGGCCCACTTTAAGGACATCACTGGACCCTTACTAGATCTCCTTCAATTTGCTTATCGAGCAAACAGGTCTGTGGAGGATCAACATGGGATTTCATCATATTCTGCAACATCTGGACAGACCAGAGACTTATGCAAGGGTCCTTTTTGTGGACTTCAGTTCGGCTTTCAACACCATCATCCCAGCTATACTCCAGACTAAACTACACCAGCTCTCTGTTCTCATGTCTATCTGTCAGTAGATTACCAGCTTTCTGACGGATAGGCAGCAGATTGTGAGACAGGGGAAACTCACTTCCAGCACCTGTACAATTAGCACTGGGGCCCCCCAGGGATGTGTGCTCTCCCCAATACTCTTCTCCCTCTACACCAATGACTGCACCAACAAGGATCCCTCTGTCAAGCTCCTAGTTTGCAGATGACACCACAGTCATCGGCCTCATCCGAGATGACGATGAGTCTGTATACAGAAGGGAGGCTGAACAGCTGGCTGTCTGGTGCAGTCAAAACAACCTGAGCTAAACACATTCAAAACAGTGGAGCACCCCAACACTGACCCCCTCACCATTCTGAAAAGCACTGTGGAAGTGGAGTCATTCAGGTTCCTGGGCACTACCACTACCATGGCCTGACGTGGGAGACACACATTGACTCCACTGTGAAAAAGGCCCAGCAGAAGTTGTACTTTCTTTGCCAGTTGAGGAAGTTCAACCTTCCACAGGCGCTGCTGATTCAGTTCTACTCAGTATTCACTGAGTCTGTCCTCTGCACTTCAGTAACTGTCTGGTTTTGTTCAGCTATGAAACCGGACATCAGAAGAATACAAAGGACAGTTCGGACTGCTGAGAGGATTATTGGTTGCCCCCTGCTCCCCCTTCAAGAACTATACACTTCCAGAGTGAGGAAAAAGAATGGAAAAATCACTGTGGACCTCACTCACCCTGCCTCCTACCTTTTTAAACTGTTGCTTTCTGGCCAGCACTACACAGCACTGAGCACCAGAAACATCAGGCACAAGAACAGTTTTTTCCCTCAGGCTATCAACTTCATGAACAGTTAAAACTGCCCCATTGAGCAATAATTATGTGCAATTCACAGTCTAGTCTTTTTATATTTATAAGGGGGGAGCGGTAGTGTAGCGGTTAGCACGCTGCGCTATGAACCTGGTGACACGAGTTTGATTCCCACTCATGGCCAACACCAGTGACGATTATCAGAACCGGTCCCGGGCCTCCCCTAGGTTGACTCAACCTAAAATGTGTACCTGGTGCGGTGTGTAAACATCGCCACTGGGGAGACAAAGGCGGTCGGGCATGGTGCTGGCCACCCTCCCCCTCCTGTACCGTTCTGGCCTTCATAGGTGCTCGCTAACAGCACTTGCCCCTACAGTCTGTTAAGGCTAAATGGGGGATCTTTGTCTGTGTGTGTGATATATGTATATATATGTATACAGTCGCATACTTGTGCAAGATTAAACAAAATAATTATGAGTATATACAGTCAGAAATTGTTCAAAATTTCTATTTTGTTGTATTTTTATACTAGTCAATAGCTTTAGATTGTGTTTTTTTCCCCACAATTTTCACAATTCAGGGATTTTCCAAGGACCCCCCTGGCTATTTGAAAAGGACTCCAGTTTGAGAAACGCTGTGCTAGTGTACTTGTTGAACAACTTCACCTATAACAAATTTTGACCAATAAAATACTCTCTAGAATGAGAATGTCTTAACACCACCTACTTCTGTCCAATATTAGCAAGTAGTAAATCAAGTCCATAGCTGTGATGTAATCTAAAAGCCACTGGCTATTTAAAAAAAAAAAGTCCCAACTTCCTGTTTCAACAAGACATATGTCAACTGTTTGTCAAGTCAGTTCAATGTGAACTACAAAGATAATATATGTTTGTTAGTTTGCTGAAACAAGCACAAAATAAAAAAAATGAATAAAGTAGAGATGCATGTGGGTTTGTTATGACTATCACACTGTTTTAAAGGGAGCAAGAGGAAGAGGATAATTATGGTGTTTATGAAGATCTTCATAAAAACAATGAGTCACAGATAAAGCACCAATGTCCAGTATTAAGAGAAGCTCAGAAATAACACTGATTAACAATGAATGCATTGATTTCTGCATTATTAGCTGCATTGGCTTTATAACTGTTCTCTTCCTATAGCAGGGGTTCAAACATATGATGGCCCAATTGGAGACTAAGATGAAGAAGAGGAGAATGTTTTCACAGAAAGAGACCAATTCAGGAGCCAAGGAAGTAGGTCGGTTGCATGTTAAGACATCCATATTCCATCAATACTTGCCAAATAAAACATTTCGTTTTTGTCCTGCCACGACAAATGATAAGAAACTTTGTCGATCGGTTGGTTTCTATTTGTGCAGCATTGCACTGTAACCCCTCCCACTGTGAAATTTTGTTGATCTAAAATTCTGCTCATTATAACTGTACACTAAACATCAAATGTGTTCTGATTGGCTGTGATTGCACCATGTCACAAATAAGTTTTCTGTGGATGGACAAATTGATTGTTGATGGAATCTTATAACATCACTTCTGGTGTTAGAGTAAAAATTGTGTGTAATATGTGTTACATCAGATCATCAGATATCTAATACATATACATCTTCATCAAACAATGATTATGATCATTTTTTCCTAAACAGAAAAGGGAAGAAAATCTCCACACTGAAGTCTGTTTTTGCCCTTATGGTAACGATGAGGATGGAGGGTGGACTGGTCGTCGGGGGGTTATGGGACAATTGAATCAGGTAAAACTATTTTGGCCTAGATGACCTCGAAGCCAACTGGTTTTCAAAATGCTGTTTATAACCAGCCTTCACTGACCAACAGGCCATATCTAAGCCTTTCTTTTAAAACCTTTTTCTTCACCGATGAAGACTTGGATGACACACTTAGTTATGATTCAAGGATGTTTTGCAAATAAAGTTTGGTGTTATATTCTCGGTTTGACTTCATCATTTAAGTACCTCACTAAATATGAGTTTCTTAAACAGTTAAAATTGCGAATTGCAAAATAATCCAACCACACATTATAGAGAAGCATTTTATTAAGGATAGAAAGTACAGGAAATTTAGAAGACCTAAAATATTTACCAGATTTCTTCTGTTTATTCTAACTAACAATAAAAATACCCCTGTTTTCTGCTTTATCTAAAAGTGTTCGGTTAAGTAAATGAATATAGATACATTTGGTAAATGCAAACAGACAAATTGCCATTACGGTAAAGCAGAATTCTACTGAAATGCCATTAATCAACAACTTAAATATATATATATGGTGTAAAGCTAACAAAAGTCTTACACTATTATGCTAGTTTAAGAAATGTTAAATAGAACTGCGCAAAAAATTTATTTAAATGCTAGTACCCTGAGTCATTAATATTGTTAACATTACGACAAGAATTTGCCATTTAAAAAGTATGGAAAGTCTCATGGCTTCAGAGTCAATAGAAAATGGTATAGTATTCAAACACAACTGAGTAAATATGGCTCAGGTCTTCTGTATTCCTGTATTCCTCCTTTACTTCTGTGGGCTAGTCGATTTGGAGTACTGGATGGTGTCAAGAGCAGCTCCGATGTCATAACTCTTGGTGTGGAGCAGTCTGGTTAGCCAGCCACCTTCATCTGTGAAGCCCATGGACAGCATCTGAGAAAGGGACTCCACCAGCCTAGGGTCTGCATCTGATAGAAAGAGAAGATAATACACTGGGTTGCATGACATATTTTGGTTTGCTAAGAGGTGTAGAGATCTCAATTGAAAATTGGATTTGTTTTTTTTGGCCCAGTGATGAAGCTTTTTACCTTGAGGAAGATGTGGGTAGAGCGCTGCTTCAAGCAGACCTGTGGGGCCCTGTGTGGTGGTGGAGCTTGCGCATGAGGCGGTACTTAGCGGAGCTGGAGCATCATCCACACCATACTGCACAATCCTGTGTAACTGCAACTCTCCTGTGGAGGGGTCTACCTCTTTAGAGCTCAGATGAATCCATTCTTCATCGCTGCCTTGTTCTTTCTGCCTCTTTTCAACATTAAAAGTATTACATGTTAATAAGATGTGTGGGCATCTGAATAATAAAGCTTGTCCCTTTTTAGCTGAAGCAGCCTCTGCTTTGCACACAGCAAGGAATATGATGAGTTTGTTAGAGTAATCAAATTTAGTTTTTATTTTTCACCTTGTGAAATTCTAGCAGTTCAAAGCTTACAAATTGTCACCCAATTCAATGTGATTCCACGCAAGAGACATTTTCTTTCACACAGCACAATTTGTGAGGTAATTGTCTGATGCATTTTTCCACCCTCTTTTGATTGATAGGAAACAATCAGCATTCATCATCTATTGTATTTAAACAATTAGCCAATGTCCGATAGCAAAGCTAATTGCTTTTATTGGCCGACATCAACGCATCTCTAGATATGAACCAGGGCTTTGGGCAAAATTACTATCAAAAGTGACAAAAATGCCCCCAAAATATGGGCCCCCCATAATGGAGTCTCAATGAAATCTGACATATTTCATATTATTCTATTCTAGGCCTAGTTACCCATTATCGCATTAACATTAGACATAAAAAGATGACAGTATATTTTTGGTTAAATATGGTTAGATAAATGGGCTTTCATAAAAGGTAAAAAAAAGTTAATTTCTGAAACTGGTAGGCCATCACATTTCTGCGAAGAAGCTATTGTATTTTTGTGGCTTCTCGATCTCCAATATTAACTTGATCACTTTGGCTTTGAAAATGTAAGATGCTGCAATCGTGGAACTTTATACTACTGGTGCTTCCAATACTGCTTGGATATCTTGGCAAATTACCTTTGTTCCCTCATTGATACTCTCTTCAGAAGCCTGACTTCCTGGACCCGACCCTCTGGAGAGAAGCCCTATTGATCCACTGTCACTCCGGCCACTAGGTGAACCACTGGAGGTAGAAGGAGTTGGTGTAACTTTGGTCCACTTCCCTTCATGCTCAACATCAATGTCCACATCTATGCCTGCAAAGAAGCGTTTTAGCCAACACGGTCATCAAACAAGCACACAGAACTTACAATTTTAAACAAAACAACGGGCTTACCAAGAGGACCCAACATGGCAGCCACTCCCTCTCCAATGTTCTTCAGGTACTCCACATTAGCCTGGGAAAAGGGAGTTGCACCTGTGGATTAAAAATCAAATGGATGGGAAATATTCAGACACCACCAAAAGCAGGTGATGAAAAAAGATTAAGGAAGAATTATCTGCTTAATGGCCACTTTGAGCGACAGTATCTCACCATTCTCTCCCGTGTATTTGGAGGAATCCTGATTTTGCTGGACTCCAGATGGACCGGACTGAGCCTGGCTTTGGGCCTGAGCTTGAGCCTGAGTATGAGCGTTTGCCCACATGCAGTGTCTCATCTTGCGCCAAATCTTCCCACGAGGGAGCTGCTGCACAATTTTTTTTTAATGTAAACATATTTCTGAACGCCATTTTCAAAAACGATAAAAAACAAGAAATGTTGTTGTTTGCAATGCTAACTAAAAGTAGCGACATTGCTAAATTTAAACTACTAAATTCAGTAGTGTGACTGTAGGTCAGCTATTTGCATAAGTGTAGATTTTATAGTAACAAGCTACTTTTTCCAACAATTAACAATGTTACGTCACAAACCTTTACGTTTTTGTCGCATATGTATAGCGCACGCAGCAATCAGCCAAGCTAGGCGCAGCAGTGATCAAACATGCTCACCTAAAAAAAAAATTTCCTCTCCCTCAGTTTTATTTTTGGGAAGTGAATCGGCTCATTCTGATGGTTCTTATTAATGGACCAATTAAAATAAACGATTCAGCAATTCCCTTTTATGTAGCGTCAGGAAGTCAAATTTGTTTTAATTAATTGTTTTGTTCAGAAAGTACGTCAATTGTTCTCAACCAGAGGGCCGTTGGCCTCTGCAAACTTTTAAGGTTGCCTCGAGATGATTTGAAATCATTTTTAATGAAAAAAATGATATCTTCATTTAAATGCTAAGATTGATGATGTAGGCCTACAACATTTAAGCGAACAGTTTCTTAAACGTCTGGGAACCCAAAATTTATTGTGAAATGTGTTTGAATTGGTTGATACTCCAAGTTTCTGGGGCTTCGTGGGGAGTGAAGGGGGCAATCACTGATGTAACTTAATAATTTCAAATAAACAATTAACAGATTCACTTGAGCCCCTTCACAGAAGTCACTTCGATACTTATTGAAATTGACTATTTATTTAATTGATTATTACGATGTTTTTGACACAATTATATAAAATATTATGATTTTTTTTTCTCTCCAATTTGGAATGCCCAATACTCAGTTGCCTCCGCGTCTGAGACCGTCAATTCGCGCATCTCATCACGTGGCTTGTTGAGCGCGTTTACCGCAGTGACATAGTGTGCGTGGAGGCTTCACGCTGTTCTCTGCGGTATTCACACACAACTCACCACGCGCCCCACCGAGAGCGAACCATATTATTGCGACCATGAGGAGGTTACCCCATGTGAATCTAACCTCCCTAGCAACCGGGCCAATTTGGTTGTTTAGGAGACCTGGCTGGAGTCACTCAGCACGCCCTGGGATTCGAACTCGCAAATTCTAGGGGTGGTAGTCAGCGTCTTTACTCACTGAGATACCCAGGCCTCTTAAATATTATGTTTTGTAGTTTTACTATTTAATATATTATGATCATTTCAAATAAAATTTGTTTAAGCTATAGATATCATATATAGATAGATATTGTTCATATTACAGAATTAAATAATAAGCCTGATCAACTGATATTTATTAAAATAGATGTTCTCCTTAAGTAGTTAGTTACTTTTTGTTGATGGCTTTTAGTGTAGCTAACTTTTTTACAGGGTAGTTTGACTGTAGTTTAGCTAGCTATGAGTAGCTTGTAGAGCTAAAGTTTCGAAAGTAGCTTCTCCAACACTGTTAAGTTGCAGTAACTTAACACTTGAAAAAGCAGAAAAATAGCTATTCACCTCGAACATGTTGGCCATAGGGTGAAAGATGGGTAGCAGAGAGTGCTCCTTGTGGAGACCTTTGCCCTGGCAGCTAGAGCACAAGTCATAATTGGGGCAAATAGTGCACTTAAAACGTGTTCCAGCCACTGGTCCCTCACACCCATCGCAGGCCACTCCTGAATGCACCATTGGAGGGTGATGAGGGGAAGGCCCCAGATGAGGAGGTCCAGGAGGGCCCATATGAGGTGATCCTGGTGGGCCCATGTGATTCGGTCCTGGAGGGCTAAAGTGGGGGGCTCCATGAGGCACAGTAAATGAGAATCCAGGGAACCCATGAGGTAAGGGGTCACATTTGTGCTCCTTTCTTTCTGCAAGTGGAAGAAACAGAATTATCTTTAAAGGAATAGTATAGGTTCTAAACAAGTTAAGCTCAATCGACAGCATTCGTGGCTTAATGTTGATTACCACAAAAATGTATTTCGACTTCTCCCTCATTTTCTTAAAAAAAAAAAAAAAGGTCTGTGTTACAGTGAGGCAACCCACACTGGAAGTGAGTAGGGCCAATCCGTATCCATTGAAATACTCACTGTTTCAAAAGTATAGCCACAAGACATGTTAATATGATTTTAATGTGATATAATCGCTTACTAACCTTTTCTGTGTAAAGTTCTATCCAATTTAACAACTTTTGTTTAAATCGTCATTTTTAGGCATTACGTCGTAACTACTTTACAGCTTAAATAACACATGAGTTTTACCAGAGGTATTAATGTAAGGGCTTTTATAAAATGATAAGCTTCGCATTTCTGGTTTCAAACGCTCCAAAATATACACAAGGTCACCTTCATGCTATTATAAGCCTGGGACTTTTAATAACAAAGTATGTAAGTGGCAATTATCATTACAGGTAGCTGAAAACACACAAATTAAATGATCTCACACACAAGCTTGCCTCAAATGCCACAAAGCAATACAATAAATACCTGGAACGTCCTGACTAGGTAAAATAATACATTACATAGCCAGGCTTCTACTATACAATTACGAAATGTGAGACCATGAGTGTTTGCCTTGTCTGCTGTCTCACTGCTATATACAATGACAGTTCTATATAATATAACCAATATTATATCTGAAATTCACAGATATAGCGATTCCATTTTAAAATAAGCCAATATTTCATTTTATTCTATTTCAGTGCAAAAGCTGCATGTTAAACTGCCCCAAAGTATTGTATACCAAAAAAAAAGCCTATTTTATATAGAGCTATGAGATCTAGAGTTGTGTGAATTGCAACAGATGTCAATTTTGATGGTGTAATCAAGTCATCCTTGAAGCTGAATTATCTTATCCTCTTAAATAGCACTAAAATCATGCAATTCATATTAAACTCTACTGATAAGTGTATAGTATTATCATCTATAAAGCTTTGCCCAGGCCTTACCATAATAAAGTGTCTTGTATGTTACTTACGCTTGATGAAGAGACGGAAGGTGTCGTCCTTCACCAAAGCCAAACCCATCATGAGCTCGACATCAGAAGAGAAAGCGATCATGTCACCATCCTCGTCTACAGAGAGTGTCAAGAAAAACAGGGATTTTGGTAGATTTGTTTAGAACAAGATTAGGCTGTTTTCCAAGTCCTAATGTTGTGGTTGACTTTGTCTGGATTCTGTTATTGTTGTTTCTTCCTTATTTATGTGCAAACATTTGATTTCATTGATGCCATTTACTTACCTTCATGTCGTTCCAAATCTGTCTGGTTTTTTTTCTTCCATGGAACACAAAAAGAGATGTCAGGCAAAATAACCACCTCAGTCACCTTTAACTTTCATTATATGAAGAGAGAAAAAGATGCAATTAAAGTGAATGGTGACTGGGGTTCACATTCTGCTTAACATCTCCTTTCATGTTCAACATGACTTTTCCATTGTTCATTATTATGTAAAAGTGTATGCAAGTTAAGCTATTCCACCATTAGTGTTCTATTTGGTCTATATTTGTCAATGGTCTGCACTTATATAGCGCCTTTTTATCCTATGCCATTGCCTATAACCTTTTTAACACCAGTGGCGGCAGAGCTGCCATGCAAGGCGCTAGCCTGCAATTGGTGGCAACTTGGGGTTCAGCGTCTTGCCCAAGGACACTTCAGCATGTGGAGTCGTGTGGGCCAGGAATCGAACCACCAAACCTGCGGTTAGCAGCCGACCCACTCTACTACCTGAGCCACAGCCACCCCTATTTAATGAAAGGCATAGCTCATAATTAATGCATTACATTTGTGTGTACTTCTAAAAATATAAGACCTGAGAACCTAATAGCTGCTGAAAGCTGATTGGCCAATGGCGGCCATATTTCTCAACATATTCAAATTTACTCATAGGCAAAAATGGCAGCTAAAACACACAGAAAGTCTATCGGACAACTATGTTATAACAGTTAAAACCAATTTCAATTTCATGTTTCCCTGTTACAGCGCCACCAAGTGGCAAAACCACACAGATTTTTTAATGCATCCTCAGAATGAGCCCATATATAAGTATGTCAAGTTTGGTGAAAATCAGAGGGCCTGGGTAGCTCAGCAAGTAAAGGCACTGACTACCACCCCTGGAGTCATGAGTTCGAATCCAGGACATGCTTCCTAAGCAACCAATTGGCCCGGTTGCTAGGGTGGGTAGAGTCACGTTGGGTTAACCTCCTCGTGGTCCCTATAATGTGGTTCTCGCTCACAGTGTGAGTCTCCACATATGCTATGTCTCCGTGGTAACACGCTCAACATGTCAAGTGATAAGCTGTGCGGACTGACGGTCTCAGACGCGAAGGCAACTGAGATTCGTCCTCTGCCTCTCGGATGGAGGCAAGCCACCACGAGTACCTAGAGCATATTGGGCATGCCAAACTGGGGATAAAAGGGGAAGAAATACCCTTTTGGTGAAAATCTCTCAATTCGTTCAAGATTTTACGTAAAAGTGGCCACGCCCACATCTTTTATTTTGGAGTGCCGTAGCTACCGTGAATTGAAAGTTCAAACTTATTTTAATAATTATTGATATAGACTCTGGTTTTGATCCGATCAGATGTTCGGCCTAGGACTAGTTCGCAAAAGTAGGTTTTGCATAAAATAAAAATCACGCAAATGAAATCGGATATATAAGTTTTGTTCGTATTGAGCCACATATTACAATGATGTAAGGCGGCTATGGAAGAGTCAAGAGAAATTTATTAAATGATTAAATTATGAGTTATGGACCAATATGTACAACTTTTTGTTTTGATCACTATAGCGCCACCGTCAGGCCGATCTGGGCGACACTTTGCGTAGCGACAGGGAGTACTACCTTCCCAGAAAGTTTTATGTTTCTAGGCCTTAAAGTTTGGGGATCCTCGATCAGTTTTAAGGCAGAAAATAATGATTATTATTTAAAAAAAATAATGAGCAAATACTTCCAGCTTAAACCCCTAAATATGACTTACCTTTGTAGAGCATTTGAAACGGCGCAGTCCTGAGACCGACAAAAACATCGAGCAATTTTTGTTTCAAATACTCAAAACTTGTTGAGACATGATCCACGGCAAAGCGACGGATCTCCTTATTGCAGTCGTCCTTGCCGAGAAGGTAAGCTTTTATTGTTATTGACATAGTAGCGATTCTTGCCGAGAAAAACTCGCGACTGAAATCCAACCGCGGTACTTGTTGCGCAGCAGAAAATTAACGTGAGTCGAGCGTCATATGCAAATTAGGTGGGGAATCAGCTAATCGTTGAAGACAGCGCAAGTTTATGGGCGTGTCCTTGCGCTCCTCGACTGAAGGAGATATCCACCGACATCGCAGGTTAAGTTTCATATTGTCTTGTGATCATGTGAATTAGATTTGAAAACAGAATGGACGAGCGTCAGTAATCAGGGGAATGACATTATGTGAGAGGAAATTCCTCTGAACTCATCCACTGCATGAATGCCAATGAAAACATAGTTCTCTTTACAGCCCCGCCTACTGTTTATTATTAATAACCACTAACATGGCATTGTGAATGCCATTTAACAAATACAAAGTCAAACAATGTTAAAATGTTTGTTAAGGGGTTATATAACCATTTATATACGGAACAAGATCATTTTGTTTTCTTGAGTAAATGTTTATCGTTACGATCAGTGTTGGTTGTGATGCATTACTAAGTAATTAATTACTGTAATTAAATGACTTTTTCATTCAAAAGTAAAGGGATTTTTCAGTAATCTAATTACAGTGACTTCTGATGTAATTGTGTTAAATATGGTATAGAAAAATTCTATATAAAACAATAGTGAATTTAAAGTAAAATTTAATGTCTAATTTTAACATATATGGTTTCTAATTTAACGCTGCACCCTTAAATTCTTTGGCCAGTTCATGAATAATTTATTTGATTTTATATGATTTATTTGAAGGAATTAAAAAAAAGTTTCATGTCTATCCCTGTATTTTTCATCTGATCGAGGTTGATCAGGGTTTTAGAAAGTAATTAATAATAAGTAATGCAATTACTTTTCAGACAGAGTAGTTAGTACTGTAATCTAATCACACTGTAGATTATGTAATTAGTAGTTAGTCATTTATAACTTTTTTAGAGTAACTTACCCAGCACTGGTTACTATACTAATGTAACTACAGAAATATAGTTGTGTCAGAGGCTGTGAGCATGAAATCTAGACATCCATCTAGCAAGCTCCACTAACCCACATAAATTTGATATGTGCAGAGTGTGTGGGTGGGTGATTTATTTCTGCTATAGGTACTTTCTAAATAAAGTGCTCTGTCATCATGAATAAGAGTAGGCATGTAATAAGTAGCATGGCTCCCTTGATAACCATTTTCAGCTGGCTGTAAAGACTGACCTTACTGGATTAAATTTAAGATCTGCAGTTTTAAAGAATTCTTAAATACACCATAGAGTGTATAACATGGACGGCGTATTGTATAATGATTTCTAATTAACTTTGAGAAAATATCAAACCTAATAGTAATAATAACAATGTAATTTATTATGGCCTCAATTCTAGTAATGTCTGTGTACTGAATAATAATCATCATAATTTAATATGATTTTAAGTTTATTTATTTTTTATATTCTTTAAAGGGACCGTTCACCCAAAAATGAAAATTCTCTCATCATTTACTCACCCTCATGCCAACCCAGATGTGTGAATTTCTTTCATTTGCTGAACACAAACAAAGATTTTTAGAAGAATATCTCAGCTCTGTAGGTCCATACAATGCAAGTGAATGGTAGCTAAAACTTTGAAGACCCAAGTATCACAACTCCCCTAGAATCACCAAGAATACCTACAGGCATATCTAACAAATATTCATAGAATAATTTTATATATTGATTAAAGTGGTGGCGTAGTGGGCTAGAGCACATAACTGTTAATCAGAAGGTTGCTGGTTCGATCCCCACAGCCATCACAATTGTGTCCTTGAGCAAGGCACTTAACTCCAGGTTGCTCCGGGGGGATTGTCCATGTAATAAGTGCACTGTAAGTCACTTTGGATAAAAGACAATGGCTGTGCATTCTCATGTAGAGGGTCTGTCTACCTCCAACAACTTGACACTGAATGAAATGATGATGTTTTAACTGAAGATTACGTGTCTGATTTTACATTATAGATGTTTATGATCTCAATATTAAAGAAAATATCTCTCATCTCTTCCTAGTTGTAAAGGAAACTGTAAAAGGGCCATATTGAAAGGCAGATTAAACATGTATTTTAGAGAAGGACCACATACAGCTTCTAATGGGGTAGATGGGGCTGAGCATCAGAAAGATATCTTTTCATTGAAACACTTGACCACCAGCTAAAGGAGGGCACTGTAGGTGACTAAATGATAGCATGTCTTATTTATATTTTCAGATAATAAAGATGAATGAACAAATCTGTATGCATTTATATGTACAGAGTGATAAGGATTCTCCAAGCTCTATGCTATATCTGTGGTCTGTGAAATGATCACATATTATTCAATTAGTGAAGAAGGGCATGCATGCACTGACAGCCTCTGAAACATACTGACATACCTGAAATAAACTAACTCTGGAACATAACCTACTCCAGAGCAAGTTATGTCCAGAGAGTAATTTGCTATGGCTATAACATGAACCCTGAAATGTACCTCAGTTTTTGGATTCGAAAGTTGAGGTAATCCACTTACTCTGATTTCTGGAATAACCCCCTGATTTAGATTTGTTTAGATTTTAAGTTGTTGTTGTGTTTACACTCATATGATATAGGCCATTAGCCATCATGACTGAAGGAAAGCTATTCATTTAATTCATTAAAAAGTTTTAAACAGCCAAAGCAATATTGCAACAGCGTCTCTTTTAGATGTTCTGAGTTTAAGTGCTTGGAACCACACTAATGTTCAATGGATGACAGGCATATATAGTGAAAAGAAGGCTGTGTAAAAATAAGATGTAATAAATAAGCTATAAATACAAGCTCATGCTCAGAAGAACTGGGTTTTGAGAAATGAGGATTAGAACAGTATTAGTTTTCAAAATTATATTGTATTATATTATATTGTAGCCTATTATGTTATATTATTCTCCACTGTATTAAAAAAACATTTTAATGACAACGATTCAGAAAAGCGTCTTACATCCCACATTATTTTATTATGTTTTTTTTACAATTTATAATTATATATATTGTTGTAACAATAACTGTAGAAATGTTAGCAAATGAATTGCATTTTAGCAAATATTATGGTTAGAAAGCTTTTATGGTATAGGTATATTATATGATAAAATATGATATTTGATTAGATTATTCACCACTGTCATTAATATAAGAAAATAAATTAAATAGACAAAGATTCGGACAGCATCTTATATTCCATATTAATAATTATTATTATTTTTTACAGTAGTAACAATAACTGCTCTAATTTTACCAAATTAATCGCATCTTAAAAAATATTATGGTTACCATAGTCAAATTTTTTAGGTGTATTATATTATCTTATATTATTACACGGCAGCCTGGAATACTTGATTCTGATTGGTCAATGGCGCCATCTAGCTGTCCTTGCGAGCAGTCTCTCCTTATTTGATCACTGTGCGATCTCTTCAAGTAAGGTAATACAAAATCAAAGTTTCATGTCTATTAATTTGTTTATTTGGCAAGTAGTCTTGTAATAGTCTGGATAACGAGGAGGCAGAAGGCCATTATCACAAAATAAGTCACCAACAGAAAATTCTGATGCAAACCGATTTAAGATGTTCAGCGTTTTCTTTCTTCTCAAATTACATACTTTCAACGCAAATCAATATTTTATGTCCATTTATTTATTTATTTGGTTAGAAGCCGTGTAATAAGTATGATATGTACAGTCAGCCGGTTGTTATCGCAAAAGAAACCCCTTCAGCTGACTGTACATTCTCCCTTAATTATATGATATTACAAGTGATGTGATATTATTGGCTATTCTTAATAGAATATTACATTATAGCCACACCCACTAATATTTGGTATGACAGAAAAGCTCAGGATGCCCTCTTTAAGACAAGGCATACACTCGGACAAACAGTGAAGGTCGTAGATTTTTTTTTGGGGGGGGGGGGACTTGCTTGTTTTAATTATTAGGTGCCCCCCATCCCCCCTGGAATCAACGCCACTGAGTGACTTATATGCCCTCGTTGATATTAATAAAACATATATACATTACAGTACATTTAGGATATGTGTTTTTGTTTTTGACCGCATGGAGGAGCAACTGCACCATGAGCCCGAACCCGTCCAGCACGAGCGTGTACAATATGAGACTGAACACACTCATTTCACAACACTGTTAAACGGGCTCTTGCAGTGGAGCAGTAAACACAAAGCCCGCTCCTCTCCCTCATATGAGCGCGCTGCTGTCATTAACGCACAGACACACCGCGGCAACGCACGCGCCAGACGCGCTCCAGCACACGGGTTCGGTTCGGACATGATCCCGGCGCGGACCCGGAGATGAGGCTCAGAAATGGCACCTTCCTAACAGTCGTACTATTCGGGTTATGTGGGCTTATCTCCTTATCGTGGTACACCGCATTCAGCAATTCCAAAGGTAAGACACCGGCTCTCCGTCTGAGCGCGCGCCGGGGGCGTGTTTACAGTTTTGGAGTCTTCATGTCCATATGCATCGCGTCTGCAAATCAAATGCGTTTCTTCTTGCATTCTGTCAAGCGTTCAAATGCAGCACTGAAGCGCTTGAGCTGCAGAATAGTGGACAGCTGTTTGTGCGATGCGTTCAATGGACGCCTCGTTTGTGCACCTTGTCTTGAACTGTTCCTCAAACTATCAAAGCATGCTGATATTTCCTTGATCCAAAGAAAATAGCATGGTACCTTAGCTCTAAAAAAAGAGGGCTCTTTAATGATAGGCTATTAATAGTTAAATTTAGAACCACAACTACCTAAATAAGCCCTTCCTGCTGAAATTGTTCTTTTTGTTTTGACACCTGGACTGTCAAATCAAGACATTTAAAAGGGTTTGCTGTTGTTACATGCCAAAGATACCTAATCTGGTGCTATTTAGAACCTTTTTTCTTCAGAGTGTTTCATGCAATGAACTGTTTGGCGAATATTTTGATGGGAGTTGCATGATAGGTTCATTTTGAATCAGAGCATGTTAGTTTCTTACAATCTAATGATGATGATGCTGAGATTTCTCATTTTTAACACGTCTTCTGTCCATATTGAAGGATTCAGTTGTCATCATAAAGCAGGATAGCTAAGTTATATTACGGCATGTGTATGTATCTTGTTATTTGGTGCCTTGCTTGGTCTGAAATGATGTCCAGCTTGAATCAATTGGTGATGAATTTCTCATGAAATGCTGTAGAAGAGGTGTCATGACTGACATCAGAAATGGATATGAGATGGCATTACAGCATTCTTTATGTTTAAACTATGATTATGGTTTCCAAAATGACTTGCTTATTTTTCAGTGTGATCCTTTTTCAGATTTTGTTTTAAATTAGTTTTACAGACTCAAGCAGAGAATGTACGTTTTGGGACTCCATAGACATGAATCTATTTTTATTGATATAGTTCAAAGAAAAAAAATTTGGAAAAAAAAAAAATCTGAATTTATTTATAATTAAAAAAATTAAATCAAAGGAAAAAAATTCTGAGAAAAAAAATCAGCAAAAAATACATTAAAGAAAACAAATTCGAAGGAAAAAAAATACTAAGCAAAAAAATCAGAAAAAATAAATAAATAAATAAATATATATATATATATATATATATATATATATATATATATATATATATATATATATATATATAGGCCTATATGTTTTTTTTTTGTGTGTGTTTTTTTTGTAGGACAAAGGCTCAGGAAGGCAATAAGACACCTACAAAAATTTAATAAAAATTCACCTAGTGAAAAAATAAATAAAAAATCACCTAGTGAAAAAATAAATAAAAAAATCACCTAGTGAAAAAATAAATAAAAAAAATCACCTAGTGAAAAAATAAAGAAAAAATCACCTAGTGAAAAAATAAAGAAAAAAATCACCTAGTGAAAAAATAAAGAAAAAAATCACCTAGTGAAAAAATAAAGAAAAAAATCACCTAGTGATTTTTGCTTTCCACCTTGCGGTTCAGGGCTTCCATACAAACCAACATTTTTACTGTATTTTAATTCTTAGATTCAACATTGAATCTATGGTTCCTCTGATATACCTTTTAAGCCATAAAAAGTCTTTAAAGGAATATTACGGGTTCAATACAATTGAACCTCAATCGACAGCATTTGTGGCATAATGTTAATGACCAAAATTTGACACAATGTTCAGTTTTGGGTAGACTATCCCTTTAAGATGTGTCTTCATTGGAGTTAAACTATTGGGTACAATACAATACAACAGCTTTTGTGGTATGATGTTGATAACCACAAAAGAAATATTTTGACTTGCCTCTCGAAGGGTCAGAAATTAACCTTATTATTACAGTGTAATATTACACACATCTTTGTGCAAATAACTCTTATTCTTTAGCTAATGCAGACCAATTGGCAGCATGTGTGAATATAGGACTGATTTTCTGGCAGGTGAAAATGAGTATTTCTCTCTGTCACCTCTCTCTTTCTCTTTCTCTTTTAGTCTAGCAGGGTTGTTCACAAATCATAGCAAATATACTCTGTAGTCTGACAACTTAATTGTACTGAAGATTTTGCTTTATTAAATGCAGGACAGATAATCTATATACAGTACGTTTATGTTGTGGGTCTTGATTTTGTTTGTGCTTTTTTTTTTTTCAGTGGGAAATGTCTTGTCTCAAAATCGATAGATGAATGTAGTGTAACTTAAGCCTTTTGTGTGTGTGTGTGTGTGTGTGTGTTTTCACTCTGAAGTCCAGCGCTTGAATGTGACCATAATTTGCTGTTGTCCTGTCAGTATGAACATCTGCGCTTGTGCATATTTGCAGTGAACACCAAATTTCTTATCCTGTTGCCAAACACTTATTCAATCAGGTTTAGAATACATTGAGAATACATGAATATTGAATTTACCTATTGTGTTGGACTGGTTACATATATTGCTTCTTCGGTCTTACACACAAGGCCTCACATACATGCTGTAATATGGGATGTGTTTGAAAATGAACTCATGCAATAGATGTTTGAGTGTATCAACATTGCAACTGTTCTTTGTGTGTGTGTGGCTATATATGCAAATTTCAACTGATTTTGTACGTTTCCAAGTTTGTCCACTCTATTTATTCCAGCTGAAATTATCTAGACTGATCTTTTGAGAACAACCATCGACTATCTTTGTGAGCGCATGTACTCAGGACCAAGGCAAGATTAAGATTGTCGGAGGGGTGGGGGGTTTGGCAGATACGAGTTGGCGTCCATCGCAGCTGGACCACCTAGTTCTCCTATGCCTAGAAATGGCCCTGCATGTACTGTATTATGTACAGTAGTCCATATCATGTTGTCCTTATTTCTACCCTAAACCATTTAGTTCTTGGGTCTTTTGATCTCTGAATAGGCTTGTCACAAATAGTGACCTTTAACTTACAATAGACGCGCCACAATTTGTGAAAAGTAGTCTCTGAAAACTGTATTGGGTGAATCTTATGTAACTCGTGATGAACATATTTCATGGAAAAACCAAAATAGTTATCTTAAAGAAAATTAATCCTATTTTCAGGACCATTAAGCACCTTCCCCCAATTGTCAGCAGTTTACTGTAATTAAAATGTGTAATGTGAAACAAATTCATTCTCATGACTGTAATGCTTAACAAAGGTATATTATTTATACATATACTGCACTTTATGTACACTCCTAAAGTACAACTTTAAATGAATAGTTCACCCAAAAATGAAAATTCTCTCATTGTTTACTCACACTTATGCATAAAATAAATATAAATAAATAAAATAAGTCAGCATAAAAGTAATCCATAAGACTCCAGGGGTTTAATCCATGTTTTAAGAAGTAATTTGATAGTTGTATTGATTACTTTTATGCTACCTTTATGTGATTTTTGGAGCTTGAAAGGTCTGGTCACCATTCACTTGCATTGTATGGACCTACAGAGCTGAGATATTCTTCTAAAAATCTTGGTTTGTGTTCTGCAGAAGTCAGTCATGTGGTGCTTGTTTATTTTCACTTTCACATCTTGAAGTGAAAGTGGAGATTTAGATTAAAACATTAATTTAAATATTGTTCTGTTTCTCACCCACACCTATCATATCGCTTCTGAAGACATGGATTTAACCACTGGAGTCATATGGATTACTTTTATGCTGCCTTTATGTGCTTCATAGAGTGTCACCATTTTGGTACCCATTCACTTGCATTGTGAGGATCTACAGAGCTGAAATATTCTTATAAAAATCATAATTTGTGTTCAGCGGGAGAAAGTAAGTCATACACCTCTGGGATGGCATGAGGGTGAGTAAATGATGGGATAATTTTTGTTTTTGATGAACTATTCCTTTAAGTGTTCAATTGAATTTAGTTTATGCCGATTTTAATGATTTGAAAAATCATTGTGTCCATTTGGAATGATTTTTTATTTTGTTTATTTATTATTTTCTCCCCTTTCTCTCCTCAATTCCTAATGCCCAATAAATCCTTGTGGTGGTATAGTGACTCACCTCAATCCGGGTGGCGGAGGACGAATCTCAGTTGCCTCCACGTCCGAGACCGTCAATCCGGGCATCTTATCATGTGGCTTGTTGAGTGCATTACTGCGGAGACATAGTGCGTGTGGAGGCTTCACGCTATTTTCCCCGGCATCCACGCACAACTCACCACACACCCCACCGAGAGCGAGAACCACATTATAGCGACCACGAGGAGGTTAACCCATGTGACTCTACCCTCCATAGCAACCGGGCCTTAGGAGACCTGGCTTGAGGTACTTAGCACGTCCTGGATTCAAACTTGCGACTCCAGAGGTGGTAGTTAGTGTAGTTACCCAGGCTTTTGGGATGATTTTAATATTTTAATTACTGTATGACAGTAATGAGAATTCATTTTTGCACATTCACATTAAAATATTTTTGGCGAGGGGGTAATTCTAGTGACAGGACAAAAATTCTTCATGGTTTAAAAAAAGGCAAATTTTTGTTTATGCAAATTATAGTTTATTCTTCCCTGCAACACTTCAAACCATTAACATTAGTTAACATGAACTACTGTTAAACAATACTTTTACAGGATTTTGTAATCTGGTTTAATGTTCATTTCTACGCATACATTTATATACAGTATGTTGACATTAGTGAAGTGGCATTATGAACATAAACAAACAATGAATTGTAGTATTTTTATACATTCGCATTAACCAAGATTAATAAATGCATCAAAAATATTTTTTATGTTAATTTCAAAGTATTCTAATACATTTGTAACACTACACTTTGTATATGTTGACATTAGTTAATGCATTATGAACATGATCATGAACAAACAATGAATTATAGTATTTTGATAAATTAACACTAATGAAGATTAATAAATACAGTCAAAATTATTGAAAATTGTTCATTGTTAGTTCATGATTAACTAATGATAATGATTAGAATAGAAGTGTTACCTTTTTACTTTTAATGTGCATATATATAATATTTATATATAATATGTTTTTTAAATCATGAGATTGACCTCATTACAGCTTTAAAATCATAAAAATCGACCAATAGAAATATAAGAATTTTTTAACTCCCAGAGAAGTTTTGAGCTTCTTGTCATGAGAAACATAGCTCACTCAGCAGTTGTGTGGTGATGTTTTGCTGGAGCTGGAAAAAATAAAACAAACATCTCGTACTTGTCCAAGCATGCCTGTAAAACACTCTGACATGAGTAAGATCAAGGGAACCACAGTTTCTCCTTCATAACAAGCCTTCACTACTTTTCAAAAAGGGTCTAGTGAGCTAACACAGGAATATTCCAGTCAGCCGTACAATTTGTTTTTTTTTAAGGAGTATTTCATCCAAAAAATTAAGGCCTGTCATCATTTACTCACACTCATGTCATTCCAAACCACATATCAATGACACCCTACTTTTACTGTGCTTTTTTGTCCTTTTTGGAGCTTGACAGCCCTGGTCACTGTATGCTTTATTCATATTGAAAAGAGCAGTGTGAACATTTTTCAAAACTTCTCCTTTTTGAGTTCAATGGAGGACAGAAGGTCATACTGGTTTGGAACGATATGAGGATGAGTAAATAATGACAAAATCTATCCCCTTCAGCCTGAAGTATTTGGAAAGAGGTTGAGTTGATTACCAGTGAGAGTGAATCAGATCCACCATACTGCACTGCACACAGTATGTGTTATCACTTAGTTCAGGTAGAAAGGTCTCATTATCTGTTCCCTGAGAGAGATGAAGATCAGGTTTGGCTTCTTGGTCCTTCTCCCTTTGCTTGTGGTTGGGTCTCTATTCTTTCTCTCGGTTGCCCACAAGGGAAGTGAATCCCAGCAGGTATCAAATTGCCTTGAGCTGATGGTGATAAAACTAAGCTGGTGTGTGTATCTCTGACCTAATCACACGGATACTCCCTAGTTACCCAGAACCCTCCCAGCAGAGATGAGGCAAGGAATCTGAGCAACCTTGTATTGATTTAGTCTTTTTAGAGAATAAATGGATAGAGTAACTAGAGACTATCTGTATTCTTGCAAGAATTAGCATCATTTAACGATTTATTTAAGGCTGTAGTTGGTAATGCTGTTCTAGTTCCTCTTAGTCAAGTAATCATGATTCTACAAATGCAGATTGTATTACAATAAAAGATGTGCATTTTAGAACATTATTTATTTAATTTATGTAATTAGTCTTGTTTATTGGTGATTCTCACAAAACTTGTCATGAAAAGGTCCTGGTCCTATTTTACTAAAAAAAAAACAAATAAAAAAATAATACTTTTTATACGCATATACTGTAGACGATAAAGCTTATTTTTAAATATTTTTATGATAGTTACTAAATATTTTCCCCATCAGTTCTCATAAAAAATATGTCATTATGATATTCTCATTACCGCAATGAAAATAAAAATACAAAAATAAAATAATATAATATATATATATATTAGGGCTGTCGATTTAACGCGTTAATTCAGTGAAATTAATTTTATTCAAAATAACGTGTTAAAAAATGCCCCTGGACCGTAATAAGGAAGATTCCTGAGAAATGCAAGCTTGTATTACCACCTGTTTACCCCAGAGGGCAATAAGTGAAACTTCAGCTGTGTGGTAACGTGCAGTTTATACAGTGAAGAAAACAACCATCCAGCGGCAGCACAACACAAACATGCGTTACGCTCTTGCGTTCAAAACACTTGATGGAGCGCAAATTTGAACTAAGGGATCTCAAGATGTGTTTAAAGATTGAGTATTAAACTATATTTATCTTGACACAGTGAGCTAAACATTTTATGTTTATGATGCAACGCACCCGAGACGCTACACAAGCATGTCTGACGCAGGTGTACATTGACGGATCCTTAAACAAGCTCTCATAATAAATCTCCAACTGATTGACAAATTCACTTGTGAAATGGATTGCTGTGAACTGTATGCCAATGATTGGCTTATGATCAATAATATGGTAATAATCAATACATTGTATTCTAAAGCCGCTTTTTGTTTCGTCTATCAATGATGAACTCTTCTGCCACAAGAATGTAATGCACTTTAATTATCTGAATATTTTTTATATTTTACATATATATATATATATATATATATATATATATATATATATATATATATGTATATATGTGTGTGTGTATATGTATGTGTGTGCACATGTATATATATATATATATATATTAAATATTTAAAGATAACTATGTATAATTATTTCATCATTATATATTGAGTTATTGTTATATGAGGGGCTATCTCAGCAAATATTATTATATGCGATTAATTGTGATTAATTATTCGAGACACCATGTAATTAATTTGATTAAAAATTGTAATCGATTGACAGCCCTAATATATATATATATATATATATATATTCAAATTGTAACGTATTTATACATAATAATAGTACTCACTTGGTACTGCCTTTCAAGGCATTGTGCAGCAGCATCTTTGTTTCTGTAATAGAGTAAAAAAATACTGTTACAATAATGAGAAACATCATTGAAATCAATGGGAGTAGTAAAAGCACAAAGTCCAGATGCATTACGATAATGAGAATTGGGGGGTAAAATGTGCTTAAGACTAATGAAAATAATGTCACAATGCATAAAATCTTAATGGTACTAAAAGTACACTTCATTTTCAGTATTGGTTTGTGGTTAAAATGACCTGGAAATTTCCTTGACAGGTTTCATAAGAATGACCCTTGTGCATTTATTTATTTAATTATTTTTTTAGTTGTTTCTTGTTTCTTGTAGTAGTTTAAGTGTAGCTATGTATGTAACTACTCTATAAAGGTGGTATTCAAACTCGAGCGTTCTTGCATTCAAAATGTCTAAACGGAGCACAATGGAATTGAGCTGAATGTAAAAGTCTAGAGACACATTTTTAAAAGTTGAACATCTTTTCTCTTGACATGACATCTTAAAAACACTCAGGGTAAAACCCTGAAAAACACAACGCAATATGATTTGTAACGACCAAAGAGGTGTGTGCACATAAATTGACAAAAAGGGGAAACAAAATTCCTTCTGTGAATGCCAATACATAATCTATGCAAACACAAATGATATGAATATGCAATCTTGATTTCACGTGCTGTTGTGTTCCGGAATATAGTTTGCAAGGCAAGTATGCATTGCACCTAGCGGCTTGGATGTATCATCATTTAAAATGAGTGCTGCCAATATACTCTATATACTTCTTTTTCAGTCAAAATACATTTCTTTCCATATTAAGAAAGAAAAGAAAACAATATGCAACAATTTTAACTCCGCTTTGAACTCCGCATTAACAGACAAATACATCTCATTCTGCATTTTGGTGATAGTTAAAACATGACGTGCTTCTTTTGTAAATAAAATGCACCTTACGTAGGTTCCAACCTGGCTTTTTTGTAAATTAAATAACGTTAAGTGTTCCTTTCTCCATCATTTTGTCACTGACAGGGAAGCGCTGTTCTGTGTGTTTGTGGTGTGTCCATCAGTGTAATGCCTCTGGGCAGACACATTACAAAGTTATTTTTATGCTGTATTAATGGTAAATGTGTTAATCACAATTAAGATAGATAATACGCGTGTAAAGGGATTAATGCAAAGGAGGAGATGAGAACCGGCATGACGATATAAATAATATTTTATAACTTAAACGAAAAGACAATCACACACTGTAAATCTCTCTCTCTGTACCACTTTATTCCTCTCTGAGGCTTGATTAGCCTGATTAGGGGCCGGGTGTGTAGCATCACGACCCGGCCCCGCCCTCCACCCTGTCACATTCCTCACTCGTTCTCTCAGGCCGGAGAGCCCCCAGCATTACGTATACCCCCCCCCCCCTCTTTACCTGGGGAGGGGCGTGCCTAATGCCCCATCTGCTGGCAGGTCATCCCCGTCTACCTGGATGAGGGACGGGACAAGGGGAGGAAAAAAATAAAAAATGTGGCACCTACAAGGTGTAACAGCGATTGTGCGAAATTAACAAAAACAGAAGAGAGGGAAAGGCCAACACGGAGCGGCAGTGGTAGCGAGAGAGAAAAAAAAAACACTTACTCGCCGGTTCTCTTATACGCCGTTGCTTGGTCCTCCGCCACTCCTCCACCCTCTAATGGACGACAGCCAAGCCTCCCCAGACGGATCGGAGGCAGACCTCTGGCCCCTGGTGGACAGAACGCCCTGCCACGTTTTTGGTGGATGGTAGACCGTTCCAGGCGGTTGATTGGGAACCCCGCCTCCTTCTCGTGGTTGGCGACCGTTCCTCCGCTTCCAGACGGCCGGTCTCCTCCGTCCTCCGACGGATAGCCGTGGCTGCTCCATTGGGGTGGATGGTAGTGGACTCTACTACTGCACATCCCTCCTCCTTTCTGGATTTCGGCACTAGTGTAAAGAGATTAATGGAAAGGAGGAGGCGAGAACCGGCTTGACAAAATAAATAACATGATTACTTTAATCAATGAGTGAAAGTGTCAAATAACAGGAGGGTTACTGAGATTAAGCGAGTAGTGTTCAACTGGCCATGTGATTGTAACATGGCAACCCCCATGTGCGGACCCTCTCCACATAGAATAAAACAGCTTTTATAAGGCTACTGATAAGACTGGAGTCTTCATTTTAATGTGAGTGCTCATGATTTCCTACATATTTAGCATTTACAATTCATGTCTTTAGGAGTTAAACGTTTTAATGAGGAAAAAATTACTGAGTGCACCTTTAAGGGCAAATAGTTTGTAAGATTTAGTATCATATGCCCTCCCTAAAGCAAGTCTCTTTTGATAAAAATAAAATCCCATTTGGTGTGCCTCTCTCCTATTCACCTATTAAACCAGCTATGTATCATATTTTTATTGCAGTCAAAAAGAGGAGAACCCAATATATCACTGCCAAGGCAAAGCAAATGGTATGGTGTTAAAAGGAAACTACAGTACATTGATGAGGCAGTTCTTCCAATGTTGAGGTCATTTAAGTTAGTCTCTTTGTATCGAGTTGTTAAAGAACGTCTCCTGCATGATTGCGTGCTGTGTGCGTTTTCATTCATGCTTATTTGTTTGGAGGTCATGTGACATTATGTAATATTGTATGTAGTGGTGCACCTATAATGAAATTTGAGGCCGATACTGATCTCCGATTATATAACACTAAGATTGGCTGATACCGAAGTGCCTTTTGCCACACTTTTGCAAGTTATATGCTGCAGTTATATGTTTATGCCCCACACAGTAAAATTATGGTAACACTTACTTCGTAGTTACTTCGGAGACGTAGCGTGTGTTGAGGCTTCACTCTATTCTCCGCGGCATCCACGCACCACTCATCACGCGCCCCACCGAGAGCGAACCCCATTATAGCAACCATGAGGAGGTTATCCCATATAGCTCACCCTCCCTAGCAACCGGGCCAATTTGGTTGCACTAGGAGACCTGACTTGAGTCACTTAGCACGCCCTGGATTCGAACTCGTGACTCCAGGGGTGGAAGTCAGCGTCAGTAATCACTGAGCTACCCAGGCCCCCACAAGCACTTATTCCTTAGAGTAGCAGTGTATGTGGGATTCCCTGCGTGCTAAAAAAATTATTGGCCCTAAATCTATCAGGATCGTCTGATCACCGATCACAGATTTAAGACTAATATCGGCCAATTTTGATGGGTAGCCGATCGATTGGTGCACCCCTTATTGTATGTAAAATCCTCTGGGTGCTGCTCCATTATCCGGGTGCATCAATCCTGCCAAATGAGGCTGAACTTGAATCCGAGATGGAAGGTTTAGACATTGTTTACACCCAGAACCTGTTCATCTGCCACTGACCTGCTGCTACAATGCAGAGGTCCTTTTCTACACACAAACTAGGTTTGTAATAAACAAGCCACATGATTGGAGGTGCTATTCATGTCCATAGCACAAACAATGCTGTTTGATACCTGTAAATGGTCTGCACTTACACTCACCTAAAGGATTATTAGGAACACCTGTTCAATTTCTAATTAATGCAATTTTCTAATCAACCAATCACATGGCAGTTGCTTCAATGCATTTAGGGGTGTGGTCCTGGTCAAGACAATCTCCTGAACTCCAAACTGAATGTCAGAATGGGAAAGAAAGGTGATTTAAGCAATTTTGAGCGTGGCATGGTTGTTGGTGCCAGGCGGGCGGTCTGAGTATTTCACAATCTGCTCAGTTACTGGGATTTTCACGCACAAACATTTCTAGGGTTTACAAAGAATGGTGTGAAAAGGGAAAAACATCCAGTATGCGGCAGTCCTGTGGGCAAAAATGCCTGGTTGATGCTAGAGGTCAGAGGAGAATGGGCCGACTGATTCAAGCTGATAGAAGAGCAACTTTGCCTGAAATAACCACTCGTTACAACCGAGGTATGCAGCAAAGCATTTGTGAAGCCACAACACGCACAACCTTGAGGCGGATGGGAAGACCCCACCGGGTACCCATCCTCTGATGGCTACTTCCAGCAGGATAATGCACCATGTCACAAAGCTCAAATCATTTCTAATTGGTTTCTTGAACATGACAATGAGTTCACTGTACTAAAATGGCCCCCACAGTCACCAGATCTCAACCCAATAGAGCATCTTTGGGATGTGGTGGAACGGGAGCTTCATGCCCTGGATGTGCATCCCACAAATCTCCATCAACTGCAAGATGCTATCCTATCAATATGGGCCAACATTTCTAAAGAATGCTTTCAGCACCTTGTTGAATCAATGCCATGTAGAATTAAGGCAGTTCTGAAGGCGAAAGGGGTCAAACACAGTATTAGTATGGTGTTCCTAATAATCCTTTAGGTGAGTGTATATATATTATTTTTAGCCTTAGAGGTTACCAAAGCATTTTACACTGTGTCCCAATCACCCATTCAAACACACACACACACACACACACACATGTAGTGTTTCCATGTTTTATGGGGACTTTCCATAGACATAATGGTTTTTATACTGTACAAACTTTATATTCTATCCCCTAAACCTAACCCAACCCCTAAACCTAACCCTCACAGAAAACTTTCTGCATTTTTAAATTTTCAAAAAACATTTAAAAACATAATTTAGTATGGTTTATAAGCTGTTTTCCTCATGGGGACCGACAAAATGTCCCCACAAGGTCAGAAATTTCAGGTTTTACTATCCTTATGGGGACATTTGGTCCCCACAAAGTGATAAATACACACTCACACACACACACACTCAAACTTGGGGTTCCCCAAGGAGACTTCAGCGTGTGGAGTCATGTGGGCTGGGAATCGATCCACCAACCCTGTGATTAGCAGCCAACCCACTATACCACCTGAGCCACAGCCGCCCCATAATACAAAATAGTCTTTTCACAGCATACAGTTCCTAGGAGACTTTTGTCTTGGTAGTGTCCTCAGACATGTGGCCCCAAGGGCTTATGACACTTTTGCCAGTGTAAGGGTATCAAAACAAAAAATAGCTATGTTTTTAGTAATATTTCAAGAGTGAGCCAACCAATAAAGAAATGGTTTAACTGAAGTATGAAAGCTTTTTGCAGACTAGAGCTAGAAAGTCACATGAATTTAGAAGGAAATGTTTTGCAGTTGGAATTTAGTAATTAACGTTAACTGGAGTGCTAAACTATTGGCCGTGTTAAAGGCTGTACTTTGGCATTTGTTTGTGCTTATTCCAGATTTAGTGTGTGTGTGTGTGTGTGTGAGTCCTGCACCTTTGGAAAGACTTGAATTATTCAGGGCTAGTGTGGCTCTAGAGCCCTTGAAACTCTCCCTCAATAAAGGCCCGTCTGAAAAGAGAGCCAGAGCTCAATCCAACAGACTGAGAAGCACATCTAAATATTTAATTCATTCAAGGCCACAAATTCTGCAAAAGCACTGATCAGTTTGCTACGGATGCTAATGAGGGTTTTAGATTCAGGATTTGGTGCTACCTGAATTTTGGCAGCCATCAACCTATTAAAAAATGAAGGGAATACTTTTATACTCAGGGGTGTAGTTTCCAGGGGAGGTGGAGGGAAGGTTACCCTCCCAATAATCAAAACAAGCAAGTACAACCCCCCCCAATATTTAAACCATGATCAGTGGAAACATGTAGATACTTTAGGCTGCAACCCCCCTGATATTCAGGCCAAATCTACGCCCTTGTGTACATTATATAATAGAGTTCCATATCTAGTCTTGTGGCCATCCAATATGGGTTTTTCACTTGCCGATGCTGATATCTAGAAAGAAGGGTGGCCAATACCATTTTTTCGCCCCCAATCCGATCCAGATACCTGAACTTTCCATATCGCCCAATACGGATCCGATGCCAGTGTTGTTGTTTCTTATCTTAATCAGTTTAGAATCTCTATTTCTCACTGTGTGAAACTGATTGAATGTACTCTTTTATATGCAAAGAAAAAAACATATAACTACACATTATTTCATTACAAAATTGAGAAAACAAACCAAAAACATATCGCAAGCCGCTCTGAGAGCTGAACACAGCAGAGCGTCATCAGCCCTCGCATGCTACTGTATGTGTGACACAACAGAGCACTGCCCATTTACTGAAGTCCGTTCCGCATGCAAACTAAATATTTATTTATCAAACGCAGCCTTTTGAGATTCACAAAGCTATCGTATGTCTGGAAGAGACTTTAAATGAAACGCACAAGTCATATGGGCTACTTAAATGTTGCTTTTATTGTTCTTTTATGCTGTTTTTTGGAGCTTGATGATAATGACAATGAGTAACACACAGTATCGAATTTGGACCGGGCTTGTCAGACCGATAAATGTCAGGTATCGGAGCATTGGTGCATCCCTAAATGTAATGCAGATATACTGTGATTAAACAATAGCACATGAGTAAGAGTTCAGTTGTACTGAAAATCAGCATGGCTGTGATTCAGCAGTTCCTGTTTTACAAATAAGAAGTTTATATTGAGTAACTTCCATTTTAGACACTAGGGTCAGTTATTTTGTGTATTTTTAATAAATTGCTAATAAAAAACCAAAGTAGGATCAACTGTTGTATGTTGATAAATTGTCTGCCTGGGTGCAAATCTTCAGGATGCCATGATATATTCATTTGTAGAGAACTTTCGAGTTTGCTACGTGGAAAAAATGGCTGTTTTACCAATACCAATTTTTAGACCATCTACAATATTGCCCTATGTTTATGGCAAATCAAATCTTGTGATAATTGGCTGGAAAAGACTCCAGGCCATTGCATATCGTGTCTGTCAGTTCACTTTTATGTGTTGTTGGATGACCCTTGACCTTTCCAATATCACGGACACACCAACGTATCATGGTCAAAAGGAGCAGCTGCTAATGTGCCTTCTATGTATGTATATCTATGGCGAAAACAGGCAAGAAAGTAAATATGTGCACTCCTGGAAACACTGCTTGTTCAAACAGTTTAAAGGATCAGAATTGTGAAGTTTAATGATGGCAAATGGGATGTATGCAATGCTTTAATTAAATTAACACTTATTTTACATATTATTTACTCAAAATTCAGTATAAATGTATGATATTGACCTAATATGACTATCTTGTTTCTGTATCTATATCTTGCACTTGCGGTCAACCAATATGGCTATTCAGTGGGGGGACTGTCTCTGCTGTTTATCAGACAAAGTCTGTATTCAAAATACATTCTCCACCCTCTTAATTTTTTCATTTATTTTCATTCGTTTTCTGTTAAAACATGATTGTCATGAAACCAATTAATCTTACATTGCTGTTGCTATTTAGCTATTTCAATTAAAGAGCCATTTGTCCACACTGTATCACACAATCTGTGTTTGGTGACGTGATGATGTGTTGTGCTGGCAGATGCGCTCTGTGTGTGTGTGTGTGTATCAGGGGATGTGCTTGTAGGCAGGAACAGTCTTGTCTCTCTTAATTTAGCCCCAGTGTTGCTGCTCATGTACAGTCCTTTTCTTTCACTCATTATATGATGTGGCACTCTGCCAAAGGCTACATTATGCAAGTCACCCGCCCGCCAACAGTACCCTTTCTCTCTGTATCTCTCTCTCTCTCTCTCTCTCTCTCTCTCTCTCTACACACACACACACACACACACACACACACACACACACACACACACACACACACACACACACAGAGTAAACAGACTGAGATGCACTGGTTAGCAGGTGGCATCATTGATAATTAATGCGGCTGATGTTTTATCTGTGATTTCCATATGGAGAAATGCAGGTGTGTTCGACCTCTTGTGTATTCAACGTTTATTTCCGTTTCACCGTGGAGCAAATCAGACTTGTAGGATGTTTCCAACACCCTGTAACGTACCATCTACTCTGATGACAAGTAAAAAAAATGGTCATGCCTCTCGCTTGCAGGGTTATGTGTATAATAGTGCTGTCAATCTATTCATTAGCGTTTGTGATGTATGCGTCAGTTAAATGACTCCAGACGGACACATTACAAAAGTTTCGCCTTTCAACTAATGTTTATGCTGGTTTATGCTGTATTAATGGTAAATGGGTGAATAAATTCCAATTAAGAATAATTAACGTGTTACATTTTTTAATTAACCGCATGCGTTAATGTTAATTCTGACAGCTGTGCTATGTATAGACATGTTGATCAAATTTGTAATGGTTCTCAACTGTTCACTTTTGACAAACTTTTTATAATTTATGGCCATTATTAAAGGAAATACTCAATGTTGTAACACAGAATTTTCTGTATAGAGCCACAACTCTGTTACGCAGCAGAAATGCTGTCGGTGTGAAATCTAAATGGCAACGTGTGCCTGCTGTTGCAGTTATGCTGTAGTGGTGCTTACGCAAGCTATGGGCCGTGTGATCATTGACAGCTCAGAAGTTGTATATTTATTAATGTGTGTGTGGTCAGTTTTCTCTCACTCATTTGCTGGTAAGTTATCAGCAGAGTAGCATGTGACTGGAAGAGAGAGCATGTGGGCATTGCATGTGACATCTCAGACACTGTTCTCACAGCACTTATGTTCATGGTCATGGTAATATCAGGGCATTTTAAAATTGTGATTTCCATGCCTGGAAAAAGTCACCAGAGATGAACAGAATCCTGTACATTAAATGGGAAAATGTATGGAAGATTTCATAGTGAATGTTGATTTTTGTTGTCATGCTCAGCTGTAAAATATTAAATGCAATCTCTATAAAATTATTTGTAAAAATCATTATCCAGGAAATGTATTGGTCAAAACTTGTGGGAATCCTATATGTTGTTCTTTCACACAAGGGTCAGAAATTAACCAGGGCTTGGGACAAAACTGCCACCGAAAAGTTACAAAAATATGGCAAAGAATTTTGTGGCATAACATCTGTTATGTAGTCTTAGATATATTTTATTCTAGGCCATACATTGTTTACAATAGAGTTTAGTATGTTCGACAATTATTTGACATTTGAATGACTGTGTTTTATATGGTTAGAAAGAAAAAGCCATCATAATGCTAAAACAATTCCCTTGAAAATCAACTCCAAATATTGCCTTTTAGTAAAAAAACAATTATAATAATACTTTTTTTTGACAGTGTCTCTCTCTCTATCAACCTCTATTTCACCCAAACCATCCTTTTTTTTTTAAATCACTCAGTTTTGGGTGACCTGGGTAAATTGCCTATACACTGCTGTTATTTAAAGAAATGGTGTGTGTTCATGTTGTCACCACAGAACCATTAACACCTCACCATTTTCTTTAGATGCATCGCATTGCATCTTTAAAGTTGCACTGCAATTCAGAATTCTGACTATTGAGTGACTATTTGATGCAACCTTGAGTTTAACCTCTGGTAAAGGCCATTATGCTTGCTTGTGAGTTTTTCAGTCTCATTTGTTTGCTGGCTTGAAATCTGTCAGGAGAGGTCATGTTTACTCAATGTGTGCTAAAGTGAGGAAGGACAGATTTTTCCGTAAGCCATTGCTCCTGCGACTCTTTGAAAAGTTCACCCACAGTTTTTCTGTCATACGCAATTAGAGCCCCAGACCTTTGATATGAGTCCTGACATCCACACAATCTTGCAATGAAACTGAGAAATAAACTCGCTCTGACAAAGAGGAATGTTATTACGGCGGTATTTTACATATTATTTTACATTTAGACATTTCAGAAACAAATGCTTTGTACTGTTATATTTCTAAACCGCTAGAAGAAACATTCGAGCTACAGGACATAAAATATATTACTGTAAATATAGTAAATATTCGCTCTGACAACAATTTGATTCGATTCAATTACAATTCTTTACAATATGATTTGGTCACAAATTGTGTTCATTTTTGTATTTATTAGATTTTTGTATTTTTGTTTAAGGAATTAACATAGTAATATAGTAATTATAATCGATACATTGATGCATTTTACACCCTTCATCACCCTACATTGATCTTTGTATCCTAAAAAAAGTCACACAAAAGAAATGTCTTTGAATTGTAGTCTAATTTTGAATCTCTTGTTGGTTGTCAGGTCTTTTCATCTCAAATGATATGTGATTAAACATGTCTCTCATCAACTAACCAATATTTGCCCTTATGCGCTCTCATAGATTGTATTTGTCATTTCATAACCGCACATCTGGATCAATAGAGCAAAATTAGCATTTGGCACAGCTCATTGACCTCATTATGTATTGTCCTAGTAGTATATGAGCATGGCCCAAACTTGACACTTGCCAGAATGTGCCAAATGACAATAAAAGTTGGCTTTGTGCTAATAAATAAGAGATTTAGCTACTTTGCATGGTTAATAACTCTTATAAATGGGATTTTCTACTTGCAAATAGATGTAGATACGGTATAAAACATTGGAGTAAAGATACAATTATTCATTAAAAAGCAGTGTACTGGAGTGTGTGTATGTACACGGTATATGTGAGTGTGTGTTTGAACTATGGATAGTTTTAACCCCACTGTGGCAGCCATCTGTTACTTGAGCAGTTTATACATTTTTATGTGTTTGTGTGTCAGATTCACACTTAATGGAATATAATGTAAAAATTCTGCCATAAAAACCTGTTAAATGCAAGTTACCTTACCATATACAGTAAAGAATTATGTTTGAGTTTACAAGACAGTATAAATGTAAGCGTAGTTCTAGCGGGAAGACTAGCAGCCGTACATCATCGCACCATTGGTAATTCCCAGCCAATCACATGTAAGCCGTTGCTTTATAAGTCTGCTCACAATCTATCACATTGCTGTTTCAGTGTGCTAACATGGCAACCTCCACCACCCCACCACCACCTGTTGAGTCCCGTCCTGCATGGGGGTAGGCTCCTTGCCCCTGCCTCCTATCTTCGGCAGGATATGACGGTTCCGAGTACAACTTCTTCGGACCGCCAGACGGGGCCTACACCAAAGAGAGACATTACATTTCTGTTTTATATTCATCAAATAAATGTCACTCAAGTCTGTAAGTCTTCCTGATAGAAGTAATTTTACTATAAATATTACTGTAAAAGTATGTTTGTTGGAAGACGACACTAGTGGTGCAGAATTTACACACTGCACTTTTAATGATAAACGACTATGAACTGTAAAGTATACAAGCACAATGATGACACTTTGTAATGCATGAAATGTTTTTTTGACATGAAACGTGAATTTCTGGCCACCACAGCTGCCAGTGTTTAAAAAAAAACAACTTTGTGTGTTTGTAATATGGTTGCGAACTCTCCCCTATTAGCTGGTACGTTTAGTATTTTAGGGCAAAATGAAGACATCTCATACTGGACACCTATTGTCTCGTATTTAAGCGGTGAAAGGCTCAAGGGGGTACCCCCTCAAGCGGATTGCGAAATTAGACAAAATGACGAGTATTGAAGGTATTGTATCCCGTTTTGATGTTGCAAATGCTCAAGTATTTTGCGGCATACCCTCGTTGGGATGGCACAAGAGGGACCCGACCCTCCCCTGTCGGATGACGAGACATTTGAGGGATCACCATATCCCATATTGAAGTGCTCAAAATTACTCAAGGGCCAAAAAAGTTGGCAATGCTAGACTGTACACATGTTGAATGAAATCAAAATTGAAGTCTTTAAACTTTTAGTCCATGTCTGCCAGCTTAGCGGCCATTTAAATGCTAGTGTTTTGCTAAAAGTTGTCTTAATGGTCTTTAAGCAGATATATGCATTTAAAATGTTCAGTCTTTATCTTCCGGGACAACTGACCAAAAATATTGATGACTCATGTTGCATTCAGGGGCATATTTACATTTTGTTTTCAAAATGTTCTTTATAATGATAATGTAAACCTAAAGGATATTGGTTGTTTTTAAAAAAGGTCAAACTCTTAAATATGTCTGTCATGCTTGTTAAATCGTTCCCTGTCTCTCTCTCACTTTCTCTCTGTCTGTGTGTTTTCCATGCATCTCTTTCAGTTGTCATGTTCACAAGCCTCATTTCATGACACTCGGCCAGCCATCTGCCACCACTGCGTTTTACGTTCTGACAGTTCAGTGGGCACAGATTCATGTGAGGGCATGTTGGGTTGGGGGCAGGACCTGCCTGATGCACTCATGTGAGCTCTAATGTGTTTTAAATTAATTCTGGGCTTCTCGCCCACACGCTAAGTATGCCACATAACAAACACGGGCACAAACGTACACAAAGACAACGTGTTCTGTCTTTGCATCTTAGTCAAATACACAGCCAAATAGAAACGTAATTTGCACCTCTTGATAAGAGAGGTCGTCTCAGACGGTCAGCTGGTTGTTGCTGTGGTTTTACATCCACACCACTGTAAAAATTGTTTTGCTTGCACAGCATAAATTGGTATCAGTTTCCCTTTACTTTTTCTTGTACACCAAACTTCTGTAAATTACATTTATTCTGACTGTCAGTAAAATAAATTTAATAAAAAACAACTAACATAAGAATTTGAGCAGTGACCAGTATAGTCTGATTACCAAATGAATGACTCTATTGAGCCGGTTCTCAATAGAATCAAAAACTTTTTTTTATTTGGTTACTGATTTTCCAGCCTGATCTCATATAAAATGATCATAGTGGCAACATTTTTGCAAAATGATATTACACGTATTATGTAGCCTGAGCTCACACAAAAAATCGGCAAGTGTGTGCTGATTTTTCATTAGCAGAAATCGGTATACATTGATCATATTTTAAAACACTCCCCAGAGGCTGAAGAGGTAAGTGTTTAAGTTGCTAAAAACTAAGAACATTTTCTCCCAAACTGATGAGACGCCATCATGGATGAGAATGGAAAAATGTGCTTTTGATGCGGCGCAAGTGACTGATATAGACTGGGTAAACCTGGAGTGGTGGTGGCGTAGTGGGCTAAAGCACATAACTGTTAATCAGAAGGTCGCTGGTTCGATCACCATGGCCACTACCATTGTGTCCTTGAGCAAGGCACTTAACTCCAGGTTGCTCCGGGGGGATTGTCCCTGTAATAAGTGCACTGTAAGTCGCTTTGGATAAAAGCGTCTGCCAAATGTATAAATGTAAATGTAAATGTAAACCTTAAACCTAAACCTAAACCTAACTGATACCATATGCAAATGTGAGATGAAAAACGCAATTGCTGAAGAAACCATGTCATTTTGTGGTGCTTCTATGATCACGTGTCGACTCACATTTTTCTCCCCAATTTGGTATGTCCAATTTCCAATGCGCAATTGTTGTGGTGTAGGTCCATCCTCAATCTGGGTGGCGGAGGACAAATCTCAGTTGCCTCCACATCTGAGTGCGTTACCGCGGAGACATAGCGTGATTGGAGGCTCACGCTATTCACCGCGACATCCATGCACAACTCACCATGTGCCCCACCGAGAGCGAGAACCACATTATTGCGACCACGAGGAGGTTAACCCAATGTGACTCTACCCACCCTAGCAACCGGGCCAGTCTATATGAACATTGTAGTGCTTATGCACCTAATCTCACAATACCTTGACTTTTATCACTGATCAAGCCATTGACTTTCATTAACTCTCCCTCTCTCTCTTTCTCGCTCTCTCGTTTCTGCTTTCATTTATCACAATAAACTGGCTTTACAGGATGCAGAGGAATCAATCAGTGGGAATACCTGCTTTACAATGCGCTCTCTCTCTCCATTACGGTTTACCTTTATCTCTCTCCTCTCATCCGGCAGAGCTCTATCATCTCATCTCTCTACAGTACCTCATTTCCCTGCTCAAGAAACGATTGATTATGTATTCATCTCTCTGCTGAATGTGATCTTTCCTTTTCCAATCTTTGTGTACTTGTATTACTCTTTCTTCCTGTCAGACCAGAGCCACACAGGAAAATCACTTAAAGTAGGAGTAAACCCCAAAATTTTAATTCTGTCATTATTTATATGCCCTCATGTTATCATCCCGTATGCTGTTATTTTCGGCTGTGGAACAAAAGATAAATTGTTGAGGAATCTTTACGTAGATATATGCAAGCTTCGGCAGAGTGGGAGATTATCAATGGATAACGACTTAAAATTTGCTCTGTTCCTCACACAAAGCTGTCATTTGACTTCAAAGGAGACTTAGAATTAAACAGATACTTCACCCAAAAATGAAAATTCTCTCATCATTTACCCTCATGCCATCCCAGATGTGTATGACTTACATTCTTCAGCAGAACACAAAGCTTTTTAAAAGAATATTTCAGCTCTGTAGGTTCATACAATGCAAGTAAATGGTGACCAGACTTTTGTAGCTCAAAATCACGTAAAGGAAACATAAAAGTAATCCATATGACTCCAGTGGTTATATCTATATATTCACAAGTGATATAAAAGGTGTGAGTGAGAAACATTTCAAAATGTAAGTCCTTTTTTTACTCTAAACATCCACTATCACTTTTACATTGGAAAGTCATGTGGTGCCTGCTTAGTTTCACTTTCACATCTGAAAGTGTAAGTGGAGATTTAGGATAAAAAAGGATTTAAATATTGTTCTGTTTCTCACCCACACCTATCATATCACTTCTGAAGACATGGATTTACCCCTGGAGTCATATGGATTATTTTTATGTTTTCTTTATGTGATTTTTGGAGCCTACAAAGGTCTGATCACAATTTACTTGCCTTGTATGAACCTACAGAGCTGAAATATTATTCTAAAAATCTTTGTGTTCTGAAGAAGAAAGAAATTCATACACATCTGGAATGGCATGAGGGTGAGTAAATGTTGAGTGAACTATCCCTTTAATGCTGTCAATCGATTACCCCAAATAAAAATAATTTGGACCCACTTTAAATTATGTGTCTTTAACTACTATGCACTTAAGCATTTGATACAATATACTTATTATGTACATACGTGTTGTTGCATGTACTTGCATTTAAATTACCTGCATTTAATTACAGTTGAAATCAGAAGTTTACATACACTTAGGTTGAAGTAATTAAAAATTTCATATTAGCAAACTATAAATTTGGCAAGTCGTTTAGGACATCTACTTCATGCATGACATGAGTAATCTTTCCAATTGTTGTTTCTAGTTGTTTACAGACAGACTGTTTCACTTTGAATTGACTATATCACAATTCCAGTGGGTCAGAAGTTTACACACAAAGTTAACTGTGCCTTTAAGCAGCTTAGACCACGTTCATCTAAGTATAAACACCATGGGACCACGCAGCCATCATACCGCTCATGAAGGAAACACATTGTCTCCTAGAGGTGAACATAGTTTAGTGCAAAAGTGCAAATCAATCCCAGAACAACAGCAAAGGACCTTGTGAAGATGCTGGTGGAAACAGGTAGACAAGTATCTATATCCACAGTAAAACAAGTCCTATATCAACATAACCTGAAAGGCTGCTCTGCAAAGAAGAAGCCACTGCTCCAAAACTGCCATAAAAACGCCAGACTACTGCTTACAAGTGCACATGGGGACAAAGATCTTACATTTTGGTGAAATGTCCTCTGGTGTGATGAAACAAAAATCTAACTGTTTGGCCATAATGACCATCGTTATGTTTGGAGGAAAATGTTTGAGGTTTGCAAGCCGAAGGCCACCATCCCTACCGTGAAGCATGGGGGTGCCAGCATCATGTTGTGGGGGTGCTGCAGGAGGGACTGGTACACTTTACAAAATAGATGGCATCATGAGGAAGGAAAATGATGTGGATATATTGAAGCAACATCTCAAGACATCAGCCAGGATGTTAAAGCTCAGTCAAAAATGGGGCTTCCAAATGAACAGTGACCCCAAGCATACCTCAAAATATGTGGCAAAATGACTTAAAGACAATAAAGTCAAGGTGTTGTAGTGGCCATCACAAAGCCCTGACCTTAATCCGATAGAGAATTTGTGGGCAGAACTGAAAAACTCTGTCTTGAGGAAGTTCTGTCTTGAGGAATGGGCCAAAATTCCTGCAAATTATTGTGAGAAGCTTGTGGAAGGCTGCCCAAAAAGTTTAACCAAAGTTAAACTATTTAAAGCCAATGATACCAAATACTAACAAAGTGTAGGTAAACTTCTGACCTATAGGGAATGTAATGAAAGTAATAAAAGCTGAAATAATTCCCTTTTTTTATTATTCTGACATTTCACATTCTTAAAATAAAGTAGTGATACTAACTGACCTAAGACAGGGAATGTTTTCTATGATTAAATGTCAGGAATTGTGAAGAAAATTATTTGGCTAAGGTGTTTGTGAACTTCTGACTTCAACTATCTGAAGTCACACCCTAACCTAACTGATGAAAGTATTTTAAACCTTACCCTAAATCCTAACCCTTATCTTAACCCTATCCTACACCATACCAGTAGCAGCAAATGTGAATCTTGTGAGAATTTTGCAGACCATGTAGTAACACAATAAATATGGTATTGCATGTATTTTAATGTTAGTACATAGTGGTTGACACCTAAAGACACCTAATAAGAAGTGGGACCAATAATTCAATATACCTGTAATTAAAACATAAAATGTATATTTTTTTGTCTGTGTGTATATATATATATGTGTGTGTGTGTGTGTGTGTGGACAATTCACATATTCAGATCGACCTATATTGCAATATTGTTGAGGAGGAGTAAAGCATTAATTAAACAATACAAATAGTGGCTTAAGAAAGTCAATATATTGTTTATTTCCATACCATTGAACATTAGCCAATAACTGACAGCAATCCTTTCACAATTGAGTTTTTCAATCTGACACGAAAAACATGAAGTTATAGTGTGCAATTAAAGTTAGAATTGCTCCATTGCTAGGAAATTATTTCTTTTATTACAGCATTTACATACAGGTCAGGAGGCATGATTAATTGCGTTCATTTGTTTGCGTTAAATGCATAATTGTTTTAGATAATTATTCGCGCTACTAACGCGTTACATCAACAGCCCTACTTAGAATACCGTAGTCGTATGGACTACGTTTATGGTGCTTTTAATTATTTTTGTCCTTTTTTGTAGCTTGAGTGTCGTGGTACCCATGAACGGTTGTTGTATAGCAGATTCTTAAAAAAAGTCAAATTTTGTGTGCCACAAAAAAAAAAAGAAAAGAAAAAAAAGACACCATATGGGTTAGGAATGACCGTGGGGTGAGTAAATAATTACAGAATTAAAATGTTTGGGTGAACTATTCCTTTAATGCAAGTGCTGGGATTTCCTGTTCAGACCTGAGGGACAGGGAACCATTAAGAATGATTAAAGAAAACCTCAGGGTGCTTTATACCTCCTTGACCTGCAGCTCACACACAGCGACGTCTGAGCTGAGATGGGACTTTTTCATTATGCAGCAGCGTGCGGTGGAGAGATACGAAGGTTAATGGTGCTGTGTGTGATTGCTGGTGTGCAGCTGTCATGTGAAGGGCACTTCTTTCATCGGCCACTGCTGTTCTAACACTTATTTCTTGTCTCATTTAAGTTGACTACCAGATATATTGCTTTAGGATTTATCGATAGAGTATAACGCTACATTGTGGGATTGTTTTTTGTCTTTATAAGCAAAACAGTCTCAGAAATAAGGAGTGTAATGACTTGTGCAACTTGCATTTTTGCTGTTAAACTGTTCATCTGTTTCTAAATGTATCATTCAACCTGACAAAGCTGTTGTGCGTGTGTTTAATAGCATACAGGCTTTATAGTAGGAGAAATTCTCTTTGCAGGATTTAGGTTATGAAATGGACAATTGGTTTTAGAGGCTTGTTGCAATTTTCATAGTTGGGCGTTTCTTTAACTTCAGGCACTTTTAGCACTGTGGACTTCAAGAAAGTCACCTCGTTAAATGTTTTCTCAGACTTAGTGGAAATTTTGTACATTTTTTAATGAAAACGTCAGACATCTTTGGTTTGCTAGGCTAATTTTATAGCTAACATTTTATGTATCTTACTGTGGCAAGAATGTGAACCCTTTGGAATTAGCTGGTTTTCGGCAATAATTGGTCATAAAATGTGATCTCATCTTCATCAAAGTCACAAGTATAGACAAACATAATGTGCTATAGCTAATAACACACAAACATGTAATATCTTTCATGTCTTTATTGAACACATCCCATTAAATATTCACAGTGCTGTGGAAAAAGTAAGTGAACCCTCTGATTTTAGTAACTAGTCTATCATCGTTTGGCAGCAGTAACCTCAACCAAGCGTTTCCAGTAGCTGCAGATTAGACCTGCACGACGTTCAGAAGGAATTTTGAACCATTCTTCCTTACAGAACTCCTTCAGCTCAGCCATATTGTTAGGGTCTTTGGTGTGAACTGATCTCTTTAGGTCATTCCACAGCATCTCTGTTAGGTTAAGGTCTGGACTCTGACTTGGCCACTCCAAAAGTTGGATTGTCTTTTTTGAAGCCATTGTGTAGTGGATTTACTTCAATGTTTAAGGTCATTGTCCTGCTGCATCACCCAACTTCTGCTGAGCTTCATCTGGCGTACAGCCACCCTGACATTATCCTGTAGGATATCTTGGAAATCTTTCCCCCCTCGATGATGGCAAGCAGTTCAGGCCCCAAATCATGATGCTCCCTGCGCCGTACAGCAAATTATGTATGTGTTGCCCTTTTTACGTCATTCATAGTGCTGCGTGTTCTTCTCAAACAATTACACATTAGTTTCATCAGTCCACAAACCATTTTCCCAGTAGCGTTTTGAAGTGTCAAGATGGTCTTTGGCAAACTTCAGATGTGCAACAGTGTTTTTGTTGGAAATCATCAGCTTCCTTCGTGGTGTCCTGCCATGGACACCATGCCTGTTGAATGTTTTCCATATAGTAGACTCATGAACAGAGATGTAAACCAGTTCCCATGATTCCTTCAAGTCTTTAGCTGTCACTATAGGGTTATTTTTTACCTCATTGTGCATTCTGCGGTGTGCGCTTTGAGTTATCTTGCCTGGACGGCCACTTCTAGGAAGAGTATTCACAGTATTAAATTGTCTCCATTTATATACAGTTTGTCTAACTGTGGACAGATGAATATCTAAGCTCTTCAGATAACTTTGTAACCCTTTCCAGTTTAATGCAAATCAACAATCACATTTTTTGCAAGGCATTGTCCACATCAGCAGATAGTTCTTGTGAATAGCAGACTCAATATGTTTGAGTGCTTTTTATAAGTCAAAGTAGCTCTAACCCACACCTCCAATCTCGTTTCATTTGATTGGATGCCAGGTTTGCCAACTCCTGACTCTAAATAGCTTTTGTTGACGTCATTAGCCTAAGGGTTCACATACGTTTTCCAAACTACACTGTGAATGCTTGACTGATGTTTTCAATATGTACAAGAACAATAGCATTATTTGTGTGTTATTTGTTTTTAAACAGATTGTGTTTGGTCATTATAGTAACTTAGATATACATAAATGCAGGTCATTCCAAAGGGTTCATATACGTTTTGTTGCCACTGTATATACACACACAGCAAGTAAATAATATTTTCACACTTATTTGCATACTTTGGGAAAATTACAGCTTGATTGGAAATGACGGCTAATACAAATTTTCCACTCACAAGCTACATTTATGTTGAATCACTCCCAACCATATTCCCAACCACAATATTTCATATTGTGTCGTATTTCATCTCGAGCATGCTCTTAACTGACACTTTTGTCGACTTGGTTAACAAGTACACCCAACACTATCTTTCTGATTAGGAGTGAAATTGTTTGGTGTGGTGGAAATGATGCCACCATTGTGGGACAGTAATATATTTAGAAATATTTATAGAAAAATCTGTTCATTTCAATAAAAAACAAAACCTGCCAGGGCATGAAATTGCCCTAAGTTTATGAAATGCCCAGCAATGCTATGCATACTAAAATAATGTAGTTTGCTGGTGATGAGAAAGTACATGGAAGCGCAGCGTAGTTCTAGCGGGAAGACTAGCAGCTGTACATCATCACATCATTAGCTAGGTAATTCCTAGCCAATCGCATGTAAGCCATTGCTTTATAAGTCTGTCCACAATCTATCACATTGCTGTTTCAGTGTGCTAACACAGGCAACCTCCACCACCCCACCATCACCAGTTGAGCCCTGTCCCGCACGGGGGAAGGCTCTTCGTCCCTGCCTCCTATCTCCGGCAGCACATGGCGGTTCCGGGTACAACTCCCTCGGACCGCCAGATGGGGCCTACACCAAAGAGAGAGACATTACTTTCTGTTTTACATCTATCAAATAAATGGCATCTTAAACTTCACTCAAGCCTGCGTGTCTTCCCGATAGAAATACTTTTACTTACATATTTAGTAAGACACTACACCAGTATTGATACATACTAAGTTGTAAAATTGTGTCTTGATTGCACAGACCATCATGTCGCATACTGTTTGTGTAAGCATTTGCGTCTAGCTAAATTCATTACCTTTAAATTCATGATTCCTTCACTTTTACATTTATGCATTTGGCAGACACTTTTATCCAAAGCGACTAACAGTGCACTTATTACAGGGACAATCCCCCCGAAGCAACATGGAGTTAAGTGCCTTGCTCAAGGAGTCAATGGTGGCTGCTGTGTGGGTCAAACCGGCAACCTTCTGCTTACCTGTTCTGTGCTATAGCCCACTACGCCACCACCACTTCACCACGTTTAGGTTTATACATTTAGAAATGGAAAAATAGATCTCACTTCCTGTATGGAGATTAGCATCTCTTTCTCATTGGCTTGATTTGGTGCTTATGTTTGATTTGATTGGCTGCTTTTTAATAAGCATCTCCGAGCTCAGTAATTCAGTCTCCTGTCAGCGTATCAGTATCATCATGGAAACAAAGACATCCCTGTCTGAGCCTGTCCTTGAAAGCTCTCTATTCACCAGTCAAAAATCTAAGTTCACTTTCTCAAGGGTTTGGGTCATGGGAGTATGTTTAGTTTCTTTTTATTGAGGTATATAGCTTATTTAGGGACATAACGCTGCTTCAAGCCAAGGTGAATTTCTTTCTTTTGGAATAAAAAAGAAGATGTTAGGCAGAATGTTAGCCTCACACACCAGTCACTTTCATTGCATCTTTTTCCATATTGTGTCATTCTGCCTAATATATACATTTGGTTTCCACAGAAGAAAGTAAGTCATGAGGAGAGGTTGCCCAATAGTGGATTTTACCGATAACTATGCTGGGCAGTACCTGTCGATAACCGATTAATCAACCGATAGTTTTTAAAATGGATACTGAATGAAAAATAACACTCAAAAGTAAAATAGTGCTGAACTTTATTACAAAAATAAACAGTACTGACTGAACCATGAAAATGTATTGTACTTTTTTAAATGAAATAAAGATATAAATATTAATATATATGAACTAATATTCCAATTTTAAAGTCAGCTATTTTTAAATGGATGTTGTTTCCTTGTCCACAAGAGGGCACAATAAATATATAAACCATTCAGCACCATTATATTATTGCATAGAACATTCCTATCATGGCTGTTAACAAAGAGCATTTCATTTTCAACTAATGTGCATTCAATAAACAAATAAAAAGTTTTAGTCAGTCTATAATCTCAAACGTTAAGTCAAAAGTCAAATGAGGGGGGAAAACGCTTCAATAGACAATTCACATGGTGTAACACATGCACTGATTCCTACTATACCAGACTCAAGGTTCATAATAACAGCGAAATACCACATTGTTTTTTATTCAGGACAGTTGTATGTAGAGTAGCAATATTCACATATAGCAGTGGTATTCGGCTGAACTCGGTGGTGAAGCGGCTCAGACGATTAGCCCAGGCGAGGGGCTGTGCAAGATGCAATGGCCAAAGACCTTCATCAACTGTAAGGGGCTGTTCACACCAAATGCTTTTGCAACCATCCATTTGTTTTTCTATGTAAACGCTTGCTAGACGAACGTCTTTGTTTCCCTTTGTTTATGTTTATTCAGCATCTCATGCAGGAGTGCTGTTTTTTAGATTATGTGTCTAATTAAAAAGAACTTTAAACGCATACTGGGAGCCACTCCAGCCACTCCAGTACCGGAGGCAACGGGGAAAAACTATCGGTGTGGATTTTTGCTGATAACCGACAGTTCCAGCAGTCTGTTATCGGTGCCGATTAATCGGCAAAACCGATATATCGGTAAACATCTAGTCATGAGGTTGAGTAAATAATGAACTATCCCTTTAATATAGGGATAGTTGAGCAGTTTACTAGTCAGTTGGAGCACAATATAGTCTTTCATGGGGTGCTGTACTGCAGTTGAATATCAGTGGGGTTGAAAGGGTGTTGGGGTTTATAGTTTATGTGGTTGAAGTTCAGTTCAGGTTAAATGTTTACTTTTCTCTGAATAGACCCTTACTGTAAACACATCAGCACAAACTCTGTATTTCCCGTAAAGTCAACTCACAGTGTTTAAGAGCATGTGAATGTTACACAAATACACCTACGCTCATCTAAAACATACGTTCTGTCTTTTATTAAATGTAACCAAAATAAGGAATGTATATATATTTCAATTTAAATATTTTAATTATATATATATATATATTATAACAGCACTGGATCTCTTCAGTTTTCATCACTCCGCTTGTCTGCATTCACCAGTTGACGGCACTCTTGCTCATGTGATATTGCTTATATGTTTAATGGATAATATGCAGCTGGATGTCAGTCTAGTAATCACAGCTTGGTGTGTGTTTGTCAGTCTTAAAGGGATCATTCACACAAAAATTACAATTCCCTCATTTACTCACCCTCATGCCATCCCAGATATGTATGACTTTCTTTCTTCTGCAGAACACAAAGATTTTTAGAAGAATATCTCAGCTCTGTTTGTCCATACAATGCAAGTGAATGGTGGCCAGAACTTTGAAGCTCCAAAAAGCACATAAATGCAGCATAAAAGTAATCCATAAGACTCCAGTGGTAAAATCCATATCTTCAGAAGCCAGATAATAGGTGTGGGTAAGAAACAGATCAATATTTAAGTCATTTTACACTATAAATCTCCACTTTCACTTTCAGATGTGAAAGTGAAACTAAACGGGCGTGTAAAGAGATTAATGGAAAGGAGGAGGTGAAAACTGGCTTGACAATATAAATAATAGTTTAATAAGCAACAAAAAGACAAACACACAAAGGTGTTGGACAGCTGTCCGTAAATCTCTCTCTCTCTCTCACTGCAGCTTTCAGTCGGCCTTTATTCCTCTCTGAGGCTTGATTAGCTTGATTAGGGGCCGGGTGTGCGGAATCAAAAGTAGTGGACTAAAGCACATAACTGGCAATCAGAAGGTTGCTGGTTTGATCCCACAGCCACCACCATTGTGTCCTTGAGCAAGACACTTAATCCAGGTTGCTCCGGGGGGATTGTCCCTGTAATAAGTGCACTGTAAGTCACTTTGGATAAAAGCGTCTGCCAAATGCATAAATGTATATGGATTACTTTTATGCTGCCTTTATGTGCTTTTTGGACCTTCAGATTTCTGGCCAGCATTCACTTGCATTAAAAGGACCAACAAAGCGGAAATATTCTTCTAAAAATCTTTGTTTGTGTTCAGCCGAAGAAAGTAAATCATACACATCTGGGATTGCATGTAAACGACCCTCAGGCCATTTTCCTCATGAACAGTTAAACTGCTTCAGGACTCCCCCATAGTGCAATAATGTAAATACATACCTCATGTACATATTTCACATATTTAATTCAATAACTGTACATACCCCTACCTTGCACATACACTTACACATGTATACGCCATTCTGTTATATATCCTATTATTATTTGTATGCCTATTTATACTCTTAACTTGTTTTATATTCTGTATCTCACTGTAATGTTCTGTGTGCACTTGTTTCTCCTATCACCCCCAAAAATATTTTTTTTCTTGTGTACGTGAGAACTCTTTGCAATAAAGCTCATTCTGATTCTGAAATGATGAAAGAATTAAACAATTTGATGAACTATTTCTTTAATATTTACAAAATGCTGCATTCCAAAATCTTTAATTATGAAAGTTGTGAAATTATTTTATTTTTTTACTATTAAATATACATATATAAATATGTATTAATACATTTAGTCAAATGTGTGAATATTTTAATTTGTATATTATATATATATATATATATATTATTAGTATTAGTAATCATAATAAATATATTTATATTTATTTGTCAAATACATAATCTGATGTTGTTTTTAATAAATAGATATTTCAAATTAAATTGTATTCATTCAATTTCTACTCTGACTATCCCTGTTTGTGCTCACTTCAACTCTTCCCAGTTCAGCTTGTTTATATTGAGATGTGCTTAATTGTTTGAATGAAGCAGGTTGCTGGTGGAATTAATTAGCAAGAAGCTCTCAGATGGAACAGAGGAAACAATATCGCACAAGTTCACACAAACAAACACACATCTATCAGTGTGATTAATCAAGGCCTGCATACACGCATTAGCAAGAATGTTCTACTCCAAACTATTTCAGTATTCATTTAACATTCATTTTCTGAGAGTGACTGTTTCCTGTCTTAACCTCCAATTTAGAAAACACTCTCAGGCAGGTCTATGATATCGCACAGCATTGATCACATACATTGTGGTGTTTACATCTAATTTGATCCCCCGTAAAACCGCAGGACAATATTATATTTTGTCATGACTGATAACTAAATTCCCCGCTTCTTATTTCAACATGTAGTTAAGATATAACATTTATTCCAAAGAGCAAGACAAGCCTTTCTACAGTATTGAATAAGTAAATTTGCTTTGTAATAAAAAATTTACAAATTACAAGCTTGACTAGAATTAATGTAACCAGTTGAATAGCATTAATATTAACATCACATTTCGCCACAGGCATTTTTCACGCTTTCATTTTTTTCTTGCATTTATTTTTGTTCTATTTACATTCTAATCAAAGGACACCAAAGATATTGCAAATCAATGTGAATGGTCCTTTATTTTGCCTTTTTTTGATTGTAATAGTGAGACACACCTCTTGAACCTGTGGTATAATGTATTCTGACAGATCACATGCATACTAAAAAAGCTTTTGGATGATTCTCGCTGAATCAAAGTGTCCTGGTCCTATTTTACTCCAAAATCAAAAGATACAAATAATACATTATATTTTGCATATACGATGGACTGGCGACCTGTCCAGGGTGTCCCCCGCCTTTCGCCCAATGTTAGCTGGGATAGGCTCCAGCCCCCCGCAACCCTGTACACAGGATAAGCGGTTGACGATGGATGGATGGATGGATTTTGCATATAGAAAATTAAGCCTTTTTTAGGCCCATTAAGATTATTTACATTGTGTTATTATTTTCATGACAGTTATGCACATTTTACTCCACAAATCTTTTTACCGCAGTGTAAAAAATGATATATTATTTAAATTTTAAAGTATTTTACATCACAATAGTACACCCTTGGTACTGTGTTTCATTTTCATTATTGTATACAAAAAAATCATTGTACAAAAGTATCTTTTTTTTACTGTAATACAGTTAAAACATGACTGTGTGACAGTAATGAGATTCATCGTTGAAAACAACTGGATTAGTAAATGTAAAACGCCCAGACATGTTACGGTAATTCAAATCGGGGGGGGTAACATGCCACAATGTGAAAAAAATTTGATTTGTTTCTTTTGATTTTGGAGTAAAATGTACCAAATGTCCTAAAAAAATAGTGTCACAACGCAAAACATTTTTTTTGTAATGCAAAATATAATTGCGCCGTGTTCACACATTCTCTGTGAGCGGGATGTGAGCGGCGTGTTTTTGTTTCAGCGCCCATATTTACAGATCACACCATTCCCACTGCAAGCATGAGTCGTGAGGTGACGTGTCCCAGAAGCGACAGTGAGCGGATGGTTTTGGAGTTGAGCCTATTTATGCCACGTGGCTCACGCTTAGCTTAGCGGCTCTGGGTGCAGTACAACACTAAAATAATCAGGAGATTATTGAAAAGACACAAACGCAAATCAAAACGATTCAAACCAAACATATAGTACACTACAGGTAGGTCATAGGCCGGAGAAATTCCCGACTTGAGTTCGGCGATGGGGGTATGTGGTGAACAGGGTGGAGCCGAGCGGCGTCTGGGCAGAGCAAGGCCGGGAAGATAAGTGGCGAATGACTTCCACCTGAGTGCCACACCGGCCTTGCGTTCTAGCGATGGGAGGCGGGAGTACATCATTAAATGTAAACATGTGTTTGTCAAGCCAGTCCCTTCCTCCTTACCTTCTTAAGTGTTACAGACCTCATTAAATAAAAATGTAGATACATAGTTAACTTTATTTCCTGCACAGAGGCGCTTCTGTTACTCGCGGAAGAGACGCGGTCAATGTGAACGTCCAACGTGACCACCCTGCTCACGCGCCGCTCGCACCTCTCTCACGGAGGATGTGTGAACAGGGGCGGAGCCAGGAGTTTTTCAAAGGGGTGGCCAGGCAGGGGCAAGCGATCAGTCTGTGGTGGCACAGAAATGTTTGGGCAGCATTTTTATATCTTTGGACTGTGGGGGCAGGGATACAATGACACCCAGGACAGAGAGGTTTGGCGACCTTGGTGTGCGCACATGTTAAGTACAGAGATGACTTCACCTCTAAATAACTAAATTGTGCCAAGAGAAAATGACTAAAACAGCAATTGCGAGTGGGGTGGCCAATGGGGTGGCCAGGCTTCATCCATGGGGGCCACGGCCACCCCTGGCCACCCCCTAGCTCCGCCACTGTGTGTGAACCTGCCGTTATTTATGACTAGGACATTTTCTTGACAGAACCATACATATTAATTTCCTTGTTTGTGTTTGCACCCTGGAAACAAAAAGCATGTTAGATCTGCTATACGGTTAGGTAATTCAGAATTTAAATGAATAACATAACATTGCAAAGACACACACACACACACACACACACACACACACTGGGAAGGTGTTGGAGTTGGAAGCATCCACCAATGTAACTGAAGAGCCTCATTGACCTAATTTGCTTAAGGTCAGCACGTGGGTCAAGTTTTTTCAGCTCTGCCAATCTGACAAACTGCCAATGTTAAATTATGACCTTGTCTGGCTTGAGCACATCTCAGCATGACATTCTCTCAATCTTCTAGAGCCTCTTAACCCCATCCATCCCAATAGTTTACCTTCTTCTGCACATTCAATCAGACTATACAGTGTTGTGTCAGAATTTCATCTGTCACTTTGTAGAATCTAGCTAAAGTAGGCAGATGGAAGAATTGACAGTTTGACATGCCCTTGACCTCGAAAGCCATAAACAAAACTACACAAGGTAAAAGAAAATGGACCTTCTATTTTCTGTTTCCTATTGGTAACCTGACTGAGTTAAGCCAGTCTGTCTTCTATCGCTCATACAGACCGAGTTAACCTGTCTTCAAAGGATGTGATTTGATTGGTCTTCTGCTTCAGACGAGCGTTGTATTGGTCCCTGAGGGGTTGCTTAAATGGTTGTCATTTGTTGTTGGTTTAAATTGACAGCTTTATGTGTCACAACAGTGCTGTGTGCTGCTGACTGTATCTGCTCTGCTGTGGTGAATGTGAAGTTTAGGAATAATGCAAGCCAGACCCATACACTCGCCTGTCAGTGCTTTATATATTTTGGGGTGCTGCCCAGGTAGATGGTAAACCTTACATCCCAGCACGCATTCACATACGATCCCAATCTTTTATGGGTTTTTTTATTTGGATGTTTGTGATATTGCACAATGGGATTTCACATTGTCTTTGTGGACACTCAATATTCCATGACGTTTGGGTGAAAACTAAGAAGAGTATATACTTACAAATTAGGAATCTATATTTATCTTCCTTAAAATTCTTACAATTTTAATTGAAACATCCACACCAGTTAATAAACCACTTTGGGACATTTCCTATCACTTAAAAAAAAGAATTCTTAAAAATTCAAGGCAATCTGTGTTACATTGAGGCAGGAAGTGACATTCCCTCAACCAATCCTTAAACATTAAAATACTCACTGTTTCAAAAGTATAGCCGCTTAAGTTAAACAATATGCATGTTAACATGATTTTAGTGTGATAAAATCACATAATAACCTTTTCTGTGTAAAGTTATAGCCAATTTTACAATTTTGTTGCCATGAAGACATAACGCTTAAACTCTAAAAACTTGTTGCCATGACGATGTAATGTCAACAAACCCTAAAATATTAAAACGTCTATAAAAATGATGATTTAAACAACTTCACAGCTCAAATAATACATGCATTTTAACAGAAGAATTACTGTAAGTGCTTTTATAAAATTATAACCTTCACATTTCTGCCTTTTTAAACCATCAAAAAATTGGCACCATTCACTTCTTTTGTAAATGTCTCACTGTGACCTCGATATTGGCTTTTTTAGTTTTTATAGAAAAGGAGGGGATAGATGTGGTAATCAACATTATGCTACAAATGCTCTCAGTCAAGCTTAACTTGTATTGAACCCGGAACATTCCTTTAATTAATGTTTATTAGAACTCACACTTATCAGTCATCTAGGATTTTTGTTGTTTACTCTTCCCATTCGGCATGAACCTGGAATGTTCCTTTAATAATTGTCCTCCATAACATTACTTTGTTTAGTCAATGCGAATTTGTTTGTTCACTAAATGCAAAAATTATAGTTGAGAGAACTACTAATTTCTTGTTCAGCCAACAATCATTTCACAATACGAGAACTTTCATTTTGTCACCATTTGATTTACTTTTACATGCAGTTTAACTGCAGTCTTTGAAGAGAGGTATGTCTTGCAAGGTAAGGAACATGTGTTTGACGTAGACGCACAATAGACCTCAATAACAATGGCAACAAAAAACAACTATAACAGCATTAATAAAGTCAGCAAACAGCAAAGAATAAGCATGAAACCCAAGCTGCATAACTTATTCATGTTGCAATGCATACTAGTCACAAATCAGCAACATTGTTCAATATGAAATTGTTTGTTCAGACAACTCTGTTAGGCTAGTTGGAACAACATATGGGGGGATGCTGTTGGTCTAAAATATGTGTTTTTTTGATGTAGATGCAAAGTAATTCACATTTTGTAGTATCTGTGGCTCAGAAAATAATCACACCTTAAGCTGGATAAAATGCAGTTTCATATTTTACAGTGAAGAGAAGTGTTTGGAAATATATTCTGCATTAATACTGACATTTAATCAGATTTGTCGGGAATCTGTTCGATGAGAAATATCAGAGAGATATATAAGAAACTAATGTACTTGTGTCGACATCTACTAGTGTGGCACAGTTTAGATGTGTTCCTCGTCTTCCTATACCTCCATCTCATAAAATGGATTCCATACGGGCTCATGAGGGTGGCATTGAGATCTAACATGCATTAGACAGCCATTGAAGTTCTGTTAAAAGTTAAATGGAATTTTTAAAAAGTTGAAAGGAATTGACTCACTGTAAAGCAGAGACCGTCCCATTTGTCTGGCTTACTCAAACCTAAAACAACATAATTCTAGAACATTTTGTCACAACTTGATTTCATTGCATTATATCCATTTAAATTTGCTTTGCGTGGGGCTGGATAGGGAGAACACATGTTGAAATTAAGTGTTCTTTAATGCATTTTTGGGCAAGAAGAGAATAGGAGGAGATTTGTTGATGTTCTGTTATTGGTATTTAAAAAGTGTCTGTTATGCTGGAGTTTTTGGGGTTATCGTCAGGGATGGATTACCGACTGGGCCAATGGGGCCAGTGCCCAGTGGCCCTTGACTAGCAGGGGCCCTTGACCGCCCGAGGGGGGGGGGGCCCTGGGCCTTAATATTTTGCAATCCAGATTGGTGATCCCCTCGCTCGAGAACCCATCAACAATGAAACAAATTTTGGAGGGGGGCCCTTGGAGATAATTGGCCCCGGGGCCTTTGGAAGTCAGAATCCATCCTTGGTTGGAGTGGTGGTGGCGTAGTGGCTAAAGCACAGGGCTGTTAATCAGAAGGTCACAGGTTAATCAGGTCACAGGTTCTAACCCCACAGCCACCACCATTGTGTCCTTGAGCAAGGCACTTAACTACAGGTTGTTCCGGGGGGATTGTCCCTGTAATAATTGCACTGTAAGTCGCTTTGGATAAAAGCGTCTGCCAAATGCATAAATGTAAATGTAAGTGATACTTGATTTCGAGTGCTTCTTAGTTTTGTAAACAGTCACTATTAACTTTACAGTGCAACAGTTTCACTGTCCTTATATTTGCTCACCTGCCATATATGTGTTAATAAAATAAATTAAGTTGGACCAACATAAGACAATTTCTTAAATAATCCTTAGTAAACTGAGTTTCACAAATGCTAATGAAGTTGAGTTAAAACTACTATAGTACTTTCATTTGACCTAATTATATTACATTATGTTGACTCAATGATACTGAATGAAAGGCATTCAATTACTTGTAAAAGTATGAATGTGGCTGCTTTCTGTGTGTACAGTATGTATGTGTTCATGAAATAAAGAATGTGTGTTAGTAATTACAGATAATGTGCGTAGGCAGGTGTTGGATGAGACGATATCACTTATTAATGCGCTTAGTAATCAGATTCCCGTAGCAGAGATGTCACTCAGACACACATACACACTTGTTTGGATGTATTTGGCATGAGCTCTAATTCTGATATTGAAATATGATATATTTTCCATTTATGACCCCACACATATGCCATGTCTGGTGAACATTGTCACAAATTTGCTGTGGTGAATAAAAAGGTTTGCATCTAACAGTCATAAGCTCCACCAGTGATGAGCAGTAACTAGAGACTAGCATAGAGTTATTGCACCATTCTGTGTTGATGTAAACACACAAGCCACCACCGTGAGTCTTACCGCACAGAGCTGCATTTCTGTCGGCACGAAATGAGGCAAGCCCGTCTAGCTGAATGGCGGCGTCCGGAACTCTGTCGCTGAGCCACGTCTCCGTGTGAACATAGACGCAGCAGTCTCTAAGCTCATGCTGCGTAGTGTGCTGGAGTTGGATTTAGTCCAGTTTATTGTCCAGGGAGCAAACATTTGAGAGTAGGATAGACGGGAGAGCCGGCAGTCTAGGGTTTGTTTTTAGCCTAGCATGGACCCCCGCCCTCTTGCCGCGCTTTCGCTTCCTCGCACACTGCTTACGAGGTCGTATCAGGTGACGCCGAGGACTGGAGGCCTGGTCTCCGCAGCAAGCCGAGTTCGTTTAGCAACTACTGCAGATCACCATGTAGCTTGGTTGTCGCATGAATCTTATATTTTAACAGTGTCTGGTGATGGTAGACATGAACAGCGGTTGCTCCGATGTCCATGTGCCGTAAAAGTCGAGCTAAGTGACAAAAATAGCACCATTTTGGATCCAGAGTGGCTGCTGCATGCTATCGCGCCACCATCATGAACCAGAAGGTTTTGAGGTCACATTATCATTTGTTCTGCTTTTATGGTCATCGCTAAAATGTCCATAGCTCAAATGCTCCTTGTTTTAAAATGAGCACTTATGAATTGTATTTTTAATCAACAGCATCAAGTGTTTTGGTAGTTTATCATTTTGTTGTTTATATAATGTAATGTTAATTTACCCCAGGGAAAGTACAAATATAAGCAATACAAATGAAGGGAAATCACTCCCCTTTCCTCTTGCTGATGAAGCAAAATGATACACCAGAAATCTTAGGACATGATGAATAAAAACTGTTTGAAAACTGCTGAAAGAGGGAGAAACTAGTTCCAGGATCAGGAAGAGAAATTATTTAAAACATTTCTACAAGAATGCTAATTATTAATCAAACAACCTTTCCCACTGGCATTTTAAGGCATCATAGGGATGTCTACAACATCATGTTTTGTGAATAATAATAAACCTTATTCCTAATTAAACCTCATCTGTTGAGATATATATAAATACAAACTGTTGGTGGCCTGGGAAGCTCAGCGAAAATTGACTCTGACTACAACACCTGGAGTCACGAGTTTGAATCCAGGGCATACTGAGTGACTCCAGCCAGGTCTCCTAAGCAACCAAATTGGCCCGGTTGCTATGGAGTGTCACATGAGGTAACCTCCTCATGGTCGCTATAATGTGGTTCTTGCTTTCAGTGGGGCGCGTGCTGAGTTGTGCATGCCGCGGAGAATAACGTGAAGCCTCCACACACGCTACGTCTCCATGGTAACGCGCTTAACAAGCCACGTTATAAGATGCGCGGATTGACGGTCTCGGACGGGGAGGCAACTAAGATTCGTTCTCTGCCACCCGGATTGAGGCGAGTCACTACCCCACCACGAGGACATAGAGCGCATTGGGTATTGGGCATTCCAAATAGTGGAGAAAAAATAAATACATAAAAAATAAATAAATACAAACTGTTCCTCTGGTGTATATATAGGCTCTAATAAATGTAATTTGATAAATACTTAAATATAGAGCATTGCAATGGAGATAAGTCTCTGTCATTTCAAAATAATAGCCCCTTGTGTGTTTTGGGCATGTTGGTTGAACAATAAATGATATCTGGGATTTTATTAATTTTGGACTCTTGTAGCCCCTGTGCCTGTGCCCATTACAGTAAGGACATTTTTTAGATCGAATTTAGAAACTATTGGTTGATAAATCGGTTATCGGCTTTTCCGCCACCTTAGATATTGTATCTGTAAAATCCCTTATTGGTCAACCTCTAGTTTGTGTCTGCATGTTCTGAGTTGTGGACCATTTGTGGACCATTTTCTGCTCCTGTGGGCAAGTTGTGCTTTAGACACCTTAAAAATTGAGACCCAGCTATTTTCATTTGCACTCACTGCTTGAAAAATTAACTTTTTTACCAGTCTCTTGTTGTGATTAATTATTTCTTGTATGGGTTTTCTCAATTTTTCTCTCAGCTTCCTCTTGTGTTGCATCTCTTTCTCTGTGTGTATGAAAACAAAAATAGCTGCCCTCAAGTTAAACTTGTTCTCTTGCTGTGTGAGAACAAGACTTACAGTTGTGAATGACATGGTTTCATTATTGAATTTCACCAAGCAGAGCGCACTGTGCTGTTGCGTTGTTTCAGGTTGTGTATGTATACTGTAAAGTGCTTTTGCCAAAACTACCAGTTTTCATTATCAACTAGTCTGTCGGTTATTTGAATGACTAGTTGACTAGTTTGTGTTGAGGATAATGTATGCAGTTATTAGGCTCCGTTATGTTCATGTTACCCAGATCAGAGGCATTTCAGAGGGATATACGGATGCTAAGCACTGCTTTTCAGCATGGTAACGAATGGATATTCAACAGATAAATAACTATAACATCATATTGCTCAAAACTATCAAAGAAAAATAACAAAAAATAAGAAAGGCTCCAATACACAGCGGAATGCAGAATGATGCCCTTTAATGTAACCGGACTGCTTCAGGGCAGCCTTGCTGCACATTCAAAAGCGCATAACCTTAAAATTGCTGGTACACATCTAGTTCAACCTTTTTTACTGCAACTATTTATTTAGGCAGTGTCAGACAGAATCAGCAAAAGAATTTGATCTCTCCACAACACAAATACGGAAGTATTCCTCGCAACAGAGGATTTAACATCCAACAGTGATCATGATCAAAATGTGTTGTTGATTCGGCAATTTGATTGCTGTAACAACGGCCAATAAACGACTAAACCTAAAGGATTAAAGAGACAAAAACTTCTTGCAGAAGATTTTACTTTACTGACTATTATTTACTTTTAAGTACAGTCAGTTGTTAGATGACTAGTCGATTAGTTGACCACCATGGCTTATCCATAATAGTTGCTACACCTATGTTTCAGTGAAATATTTTTTACGTGGCTCTTTGCATGCATCATGGCAGTTTCCTGGTGAAATGAACACTACAACAACAACAAATCATGAGTAAAACGGCAGATTATCAGTTAATAAACTCTTAGTTTCTCTCTATTACTCACACAATGCTATCTTATGATATCTAAATCATTTTAACGCTTGCATAACATAACAAATACATTTACCTGCTTATGCATGCATGATGAAGTTGCGTTATAACTCAACTGATGACACCCAAACATGCTGTCAAGCTAGGCAGACTCACTATGTTTTAAGACACAGCCCAAGCAAGTGCCAAAACTGATGGGGTAACCACGAATTCCACATTAAAACAGGCAGATTTTATACTCTTATAATGATCCTTGTGACAGGACACAGTGAGTTTTAGCTGTGGTGGTGGTTTAGCAGAAACTCATCTCTAAATTATGTTTTACTAATTGCCTTATTTTGTGTTTTTAAAGAGCGCTGTTGTTTTGATGACATTTTGCTTCTAGTAGTACAAAATGCCATTACGGAGATGTAAGTTCAGTCTGATTGAAAAGGAGGAAGAGAGACAGAGATGTGGACACAAAAGTTGACAGGTGAGAGAAAAGGAAAAGAAGAGAGAAAGAGGAAATGGTACACACACTAACAATAGTTTTCTATTGTTAGAGGCCCAAAGGGATGACAGGGGCTACTTTGTGTGTGTGTGTGTGTGTGTGTGTGTGTGTGTGTGTGTGTGTGTGTGTGTGTGTGTGTGTGTGTGTGTGTGTGTGTTTGTGTGTGTGAGAGAGGGTGTGTGAGAGGGTGTGTGTTTGTGAATGGGTGGAAAAGTACAGTCTGTGTTTGTTAAACTCATGGTGGCTCTCAGGTGGTCAATTATGACACTCATAACAGGAAAGAGAGACTGATGCAAATATATTATGAGCTGAATGCGTTTCCCAAAATGTTTAATCACAATGTAATTTTTATGTGTGTGTTTGTGTGTGTGTGTGTGTGAGCATGTATTTATCACTTTGTGGGGACCAAATGTCCCCATAAGGATAGTAAAACCCGAAATTTTTGACCTTGTGGGGACATTTTGTCGGTCCCCATGAGGAAAACAGCTTATAAATCATACTAAATTATGTTTTTTAAAAATGTAAAAATGCAGAATGTTTTCTGTGAGGGTTAGGTTTAGGGGTAGGGTTAGGTTTAGGGGATAGAATATAAAGTTTGTACAGTATAAAAACCATTATGTCTATGGAAAGTCCCCATAAAACATGGAAACACAACATGTGTGTGTGTGTGTGTGTGTGTGTGTGTGTGTGTGTGTGTGTGTGTGTGTGTGTGTGTGTGTGTGTGTCAGTATGCATTAGGTAGAATTATTGCCACCCAACAGTAATGTTGTTGGGGCGGGTCTAAGCGGGTTGCTGTAAACAAACACATTTTTTATAGTGCCACAGAGACACAGTGTTTACAGTTTTCCAGAATATTAACCTATGAATTTCTTACTTCTATTTGTCTCTGCATTTTAAGCTGGGATAGAAGAGAGTATTTTATCACAGAAAATGTTGCATACTTCAGCTTTAACTCCTCTGTATAAAAGGTCAGATTTGCTTGATTCCAATGCAGCACACAAGATGCTCTTAGGAACATTCTCAAATCATGCTGGATAACATGAATCAAGAGTGTTTGCTCAACCTTGTGGACACCATGCCAGCTCACTCTCATTTAAGCAAAAGGGCCACATACAGTACTAAACAAGACTTGGTAAGAAATTCATGAAATTTTGATTTCAACTTTGCACTGTTATGCTGCTAATATTATATGTAATGGAAAAATGTACTAAGTTATTATTCAGATGTTTTTCACTGGCAAATAGTAACATTTCCTGTGGACTTTTGAATCCCACTGGATGTCCATGAAATTCCAATGTGCAAGAATCTCACACCCACTGTAATGTGTTGGAGGACACAGTTGCAGTGTGACACTTCCTGTCAAGTGTTTGACACATGCTCTGATGGCTCGCAATCAACAGTTTTACAGCAGTTACAGCAGCTTCCCTTTTATTTTGCTTGTCTGTCTTCCTTTCTGCAATCTAGATTGACAGTCAAACACAAAACTGTGTGACAGAACAGAAGTTGCTCACATCAGAAAAATTGCTACATTTGGTCCCCCCTTAATCCTGAAAATGTGGTTACGTCTTTGCACACATCTCCTCTTAATGGGGAAGTATTATGCAAAATCCACTTTTTAAATTTTTTAACATAAATATGTGTCCCCAGTGTGTGTCTGTGTAGACAGCCACAAAATATGGTAAAATACCATCCCCTCTTTTCTTTCCTTTGCCCATCAATTAAAAAACAGTGTCTCTAAATGAGCCATTCAGGTGTGCATTAAAACCTGAGCGAGCAGCGCACAGTCCACCATATTTATCTCCTCGCTAGAGCCACTTATGCTAACATGGACTGCTTCAACACAAGCCTGGATTTGCTTCAAAACTAAAGATCAAGGATGGATCGATACAAACCCAACTTCAGATTTGCTAGTCATAACTTTCTCACTTTATACTTTTTTAATGTTTGATATTTGGCTTTCTGAATTTGCTTGTTTGCATGTTACAAGAAAAACGTGTGTTGTGAAAACATTGTGCTTTGTGTAACGTAGCAACTATTCCCTAACTACCTTATTCCAAAACAATGAAGCTGTAGCTCTGTTTCGGTTACGATATAAACTGATTGGCGTCCTCCACAGTCCCGCTTGAGTGGTCATGCAATGAAGATTTTCCGTGTAATAAAACCGGTCATTATTTCAAAAACGATTATGAAATAATAGTAGTATTTTCGACAACTTTAGCCATTTTTCATATTTCATAACTCGACCGTTGTTATCTCTGTGTTATTTATAATTTTTTAACTGTTTAAATTCTCCTGCAGTGTTGTTGCTGGGGTATCCATGGCACCAGCAGGAAAGGCACAGCCCACTTCCAGCTCCTTTGCATTTAATGCTACAGACACTAAAACAGCCCATTTGGAACAGGACTACAAAACAGGGGTATAAAGGCATGGTAGAAGAAACAGCTGATCAGATGTACACAAAATGCTCTAAAATGAGAAAAAAAATAAAAAATAATTTTGCAAAATGTACTCAAATTTGAAAAAACCTGGGTGTAAAAAAGGGTTAGCTATACATAAAAAAACTATTAATACATTTTGGAACTGACGCAATTGGAAAGATTACACTTTTATTAATCGGCCAAGCGAACTTGGTTATCGGCCGATGCTGATAATAGCAAAATGGCCACATGTCGGCCTGGTTTTATCTCTATCACTAGATGTTCTAATCCCTCTAAAAAGGTCAAAAGATTTCTCTTATGCGTTTCATCCTGCTGTTAGAGTATGTAGATGTGGGTTAAACAGGGGCGAAAATTTCATCAAAATGTTGGGGGGGACAATAAACATAACAATTCTCAAGAGCAATTTTTGAAGGGGACACCAAGGGGTTTTTTGTTGTTGCCCCGTTTGCATTTGTATTATTTTATTTCTTAAACAATTATTTTAAGAATATATCATTATATTATTTACAATACACATATTTTAATGATATTTTAGGGGGGGACAACCCTCAGACAGTCTTTTTTTAGGATTATTTTTGCAGGTCATATAGGGCATGTGAAGGGGAGTTACTCTTGTGTGTGATAAACTGAAAGCCATCGGTGGCATGTTGAGATGTAGTGAGGATCATCTTTCATATCAGACGTGATAAACTGACCTTTTTTAAACATGAATTCCTGATCATTTGCAAAAGCCTTTCAGTTGGACTGAAGTATAGAATATTTCAAACAAATTCAGAGAGATGCATTACACCATAACAACCAGTAATTCATGTTCTGTATTAGGAGTGCACAATGAAAGATCTTTTTAAAAAAAATGACATTTACAAATGATATTATCAGCATTACAATATGTGAATAGTTTATATGAAAACTCTGATCTCATACTGAATGTGGCTCTTTTGCTTTAATGACAGCAAATTTGCTTTCTTTTGATAAGTGATCTAGAAATAGTGCATCTGATTTTTCTTATTTATTATCTGATGTCATAATGTTTATTTGTTTTACATATTCAAATACCTTCTAAAACTTTTAGATTAGAAGCTTTATATTTTCTTATGTAATATCAATGTGTGTACTGGTATATTTGCCTTCCTCAGAAACAGTATTTCCCTATTCAATTGTCCTTATTCAGAAATATTCAAAGTGTCTGGTTGTGTAGTTCTGATCGTTGCTACTATCAGTTTTGTGTTTCCTGTTGTGACTTCATGATCAATTCATTGTATTTTTCATTTATGAATGACTGAAACATCTAATAGACTGCTTATATCTCTGTTTAATAACTGTTATTAATATTAAGAGGGTTATGTAAAAAGATATAAAATCAGTTCCTATACTAGTGTGAGTTGTGATTGAACAGCATTTTCTTTTTTTTTGACAATTTTCTGATGTTGTAAACTGTAAGTACAGTAAGGGTTATAGGTGTGTGTGTGTGTGTGTGTTCACATACCATATGGCCCACTTTTAGTCCATGTATTTTTAAAGCTAGTGGCTAATATTAAAATATGTACTTCTAATGGCTTAAATTGAAAGTACATTACTGGCACACTATAGTACACTCGATTGTGAATAGTGGGTCCTAAATTATAATACTTGAAAAATAGTGCCCAAGAGACTTTTCACACTGGTCTCGTAGAATCATGTTATTATACTTTCATTTTTGTATAAAGATTTTTACGTGGCACGTTGTACATACTGCAGCAGTTTCCTTGTCAAATAAACACTAGAGAGACTTTTACTCTCTTTCACACAAATCACGAGTAAAACGACAGATTATCAGTTCATAAACACTTTCTTTTCGCCCCTGTTCCTTACACAATGCTTATGACATGTAAACACTTTTACTGTAGCGCATGACTTGTAAGTCGATACATTTTTATGTTTGCATTGTACATTTACAAGCTTGTTCATGTGCGATCATGTTCGCATTCGCTCAACCAATAGATAGTTGCAGGACCGGGGTACGAGTTCCGAAGAGCACGCGTGAGCCGAAAGTGTCATCGAAGCAACACAAAGTGATATGGTTGCGTTTTTCATCTCACACTGGCTTTTTATGACAGTATTGGTTAGGTTTAGGTTCAAGGTTTAGGGTAGAGATACTATTCTAGCATGCATGCTTTTTATGTCTAATTATGCAACTATGCAACAAAGTGATCTGTGCTCTCAAGATGAAGTGGTATTGATGTGGTAGTCTAAATACTTTACCATTTCCAATGCAGTATGCACTTTTTGCACTTGGTAAAAGTATGCAGATTGATTGGGATCATTGGCAGTAGTAGAGGAAGTTCCTGCTCGTGTCTGGCCAGTTGTTTTTGCAAGACAGGATGTCTGGTGTACATTGCAACGGCTAGCATCGGTTTAGTGTGGTGAAATGCCAATGCATAAAATAAAAAACTACAGTCGTAATGCTTCTTTTAAATCATACATGTGACCTGCTTCATCATTTTAAGTCCCTTTGTCCCAGAGAAACATTTTTGAGTTTTATGCACTAAAGTTAAAAGGAAAGCATTTAAATAATTCACTCAAGAATGGTTTGGAGTAGAAAGATAATTAGGGATGCACCAATACCAATTTAAATGTTTTATAAATCAGATTAGAATATCAATATGTCACTGTGTGGAACTGATTGTGGAATCTCTTTTATATTTAAATGTGTCTACAACACATTATTTCAATATAAATGTGTAGCCTATTTAGAGAAACTTTAAGGCTGTGCCTTTTAACTTGTGGATGTGCCATATTGTGAATATAGTCACAACTGAAGGGGCTGCACGCACATACTCTTAGCGTCATGCCTAAAAACCCCTTCAGCCATGACTATATTCACAATATAGCACGGCCTCTCATGCCTTATTGCTTTTATAAAATGGTCACCACATAATAAAAATATTAAGGACGCAAATGTACATTTTGTCAGGAAAATCATTAAATGCCATCCTTCCGCCAGAAAATATAGTCCCTTGTAGAAAACAGCAAACAGAACTATGCATCAAGAATAACTGTCAGCTACGGGTGCTGTGGAGTGATACAAATAGAAGATCCATGAAGAGGTCAGAGCTGTTGACCAATCAGCATTCAGAACCGGAAGTATATGTTTTATAATGTTAAAGGTGCTGTAAGGGATTTTAGACATTCTAGAATTTCCACAAGCTCTCAACCTGAGCCATTGTCTACCCCCTTTTCCCAAAACCCTGCTCTACAAAGATACCAAAAGAGCTTTATTGAGATAACAGAAATGGTTGTCAAAAACAACAGCAGCAAAATAGCGCCCTCAACTGACAACTGTTATGAGCAACATGGCAAACAAATGGCATTATGCCTCAATAATTCTCTGCAAATATAATACTAGAACATGCAAAATGATTGACAGGCAGAAAGCTTCATTGTCCATGGCCCACGGACAAATTTTTGTTTACTGTTTATAGAATCAAGAGCAGTCACAGAGACTGGTGAGATATCTCAGGAAATGTATTTCAGTAATATCTTTCAGGGAGTAGGAAAAAATTTGTAAACACATAATAATAATAATAATAATAAAATTATAATACTTTTAATTATCCTTTAGAATTGCATTATACAATAGTATATATGCAGTTATGCCTTCTTAACATTAAAACTTTTGTGCTTTTATTTTGGCAGGACACACCAGGAAGTCCTTTGAGTGCGTGTATGTAGCCTAGTTTAAAGTAATTTAATGTGTTTCTTATTCAAAATCTGGTGAATTATATATACGGTGCTGTTCTCAATGCTTGTTATAAGCAAACCGAACTATTGAGCATTTAAACCTGAGAAGTTGTCCATGTGTAGCGCTCGCATTTTGCACGCCACTTGAAGAGATTAAACCATCACAAGCCATGTGCATCAATAGAAAGCTTAGATTGACTTTTCCTTCATAAATGTTTCTACTTAAAGTACATAACACTGACATGTTATTCTCCACGGCATCCACGCACAACTCACCACACTCCCCACCGAGAGCGAACCACATTATAGCGACCACGAGGAGGTTATCCCATGTGACTCTACCCTCCCTAGCAACCGGGCCAATTTGGTTGCTTTGGAGACCTGTTTCTTCTGGTCTTAAGCTGTTTAACCGGTTTATTTGTAAAGATTTCTCTCAGTACTGGAGCACAATGCTGCTTTTGTGAGCGCTGGACAATTTATTCGAGCTAATGACCTGCACACTGAGAAACCAACTTGAACAATGAGAGCTTGAAAGAGAAAATTACTCCATACCTTTGCATTCGCAGTTATAATTGAGCCATAGTGGGTTTTTGCTTAGTCATGCTACAATCTTTATCTGTCTGTCCAAGTATACATAGTGCATATTTGCATATATGAAGGAAGGAACATGTCATTTTAGTTGGAAATCGAACCTTTAAAGTACTTTAAAATACTAAATAATTTAATAAAATCTAAAAATGGCAAAGGATTCTGTGAAGGTTAGGGTAATATAGAGTAATACCAATGTAAAAGCAATAGAAGTCAAAGGAAATGAATCTTAATGATAGTAATGCCAACATGAGAAAATATAGTAAACATACTAATTTATGTATTGATGAAAATCTACAAAAAAATCTGTGAGAGATAGGAGTGAGGCTAAGTTAAATCAAATATAATTAGCTCAGTATAAAAACAATAGAAGTCATTGCAAAGCTCCCACCATGGTAGAAAATCAAACGTGTGTTTGGTTAGGAAAGCCACTGTAACTTATCATATTATCCCAGTCGTGTGTCTACAAGCTCGTGGAAAAATTAACATGCTCCGGCTGTCAGATTTATCTATGAAGTCTGTTGTTTGTGTGACATCATTCTCTCTGCAGCTCTTTGTGCCATTGTGTGTGTAAATTGTCCATCTCCTGTTTCACTCCACCATAGAGAGCTAGAATAAGATGGAGAGCTGCACCTGAGCTCCAGGCCTGCCCAGGGGAATGACCTGCCAATGTGTCCCAGCACTGGATACGCCTCTTGGGGCAGCACGGATCTCTCCCTGCTTTGGAGGCTGGAAGGTTTCAGGTTGTGCAGTAAAACAATATAAAGTCAATATAGCTACAGGCAGCTCTGCAAAATAACTTAATATTGAGAGAAATAGAACAAAGAGTTATAAAGGGCTGCAAAATCACTTCCCATACCACTTTTTGTTAGGATATATGTTTAGAATGGCGTACTACATCATACTTTTGGGAGAAAGTGGTGGAAAGTATGTGAACTGTGCACAGAATGCCACAATGGAATGCACTTGACTTGACCTTCCATTTCATCTGTGACAAATGAATCTATTGTTTTTATATAAAGATAATTGTAATTACTACACCCTATGGTCACATCCAAACTAATACATTTTTGGTTAAAAAACATTGATTTTGCCATGTTCATGCCTCTCAAACACACTGGAATGCCGTTTTCCTCCACCTGAAAATTGAGACTTTCAGAAACACTCTTGAGCACTGTATCCTTTGGAAGTCAATGAAATTTGAAAATGGAAAACTAAGTTTTAATCAAAAACATATTAGACATGACTTGACCATAACCTAAAAAGTGTTAAAAAAAAAAATATATATTATAAAAATCCTTAAGTTTTTCCTTTTGGGTCAGGGGTAGGGTTACAGAGGTTTAATGGGGTCTAATGTTGTCTAATGGGGTTTGAAGTGGTCTGATGTGGTCTCTAGGGATTTTTATGTGGTCTAATATGGTCTGAATTGGTTTCTTAGAGGTTTGATGAGTCTAATGGGGCCTGATGTGGTCTAATGGAATCTTTTGGGAAGGGGTTTGATGTGGTTTCTTGGGGATCTGATGATGTCTAATGGGGGTCTGATGTGGCCTAATGAGGTCTGATGTGGTCTCTATGAGTTCTATGTGGTCTGGTGGGGATTCTTGTGGCTCTGATAAGGACTGATGTAATCTAATGTGATTTGAGGCAGTCTGAAAGTGTCTGTTGAGGTCTCTAGGCATTCTGATGAGGTCTGATGTGGTTTCTTGAAAGTCAGATGTGGTCTCAAGGGTTTCTGATATGATTGAAAGTGATCTGTTGGGATCTGAAAGGGTCTGATGTGGTTTCTTGGGGGCCTGGTGATGTCTGATGTGGTCTAATAAGGTCTGATGTGGTCTCCAGGGGTTCTGATTCAGCTGTTGTGGTTTATGTGGGTCTGATGGGGTCTTATGTAGTCTACAATGTTTGAGGGATTCTGAAGTTGTCTGTTGAGGTCTCTAGTGGTTCGGATGAGGTCTGATGTGGTCTAATGTGGTTTGAGGTGGTCTGTTGTGGTCTCTGGGTTCTGAAGTGGTTTCTTGGTGATCTAATGAGGTCTAATTAGGTCTTATGTAGTTTCTTGGAGGTCTGATGTGGTCTTATGTGGTATGATGTTATCTCAAGGGGTTCTGATGTGGTCTTATGTGATCTGTTGGGAACTGAAGGGTTTCATGAGGTATGATGTGTTTTTTTGTGGTTCTGGTGTGGTCTCTAGTGGTTCTGATGAGGTCTAATGTGGTCTTTCTGTGGTTTTTATTGTCTTTATGACTTTGTCTAATTGGAAGTCCTGTATAACCTTAAAACGGCAAGATTTTTAAACTATTTGAACTTTCAGGCCAGGCTTTTTCAAGCCAGCATCAAAGTTTAAAGCTATGAACACATTAACACTGCTGGAAATTGGTTTTTTAAATGAGACCTCTGTATAGCCTAGTGTGTACTAGCAGAGAGCGTGAAAGAGAGACACTGAGAAAAGCACATTGTTGGAGAGAGGTCTGGCTCAGAGAAATGGAGAGCTAAGAACAAGAAGTGAGGAGAAACTAATCAAAGAGAATACAAAAGATAGAATGGGAGACTACTGTAGGTAAGAGAGTCCGCTGTAGATGCAGCTGTTTGTCTGGTGGTCTGGAGTGTGGTGAATAGCTGTGGTTTTCCTGTATGTGCCCAACTGCACAGGAAATAGTTTGAAAACCCACCCATAGTTTGACAAGACCCCCATTTCATTCAGTCTCTCTCTCTCTCGCCCTGGTTAGTATGGCTGTAAGAGCTAATTGGTCGAGAGTGGTTTAGCTGTAATGGTTGGACTGGTTGGTATTTCCGGTTGGGCATTTAAAAAAAGTTTTCTGAAAACACAGCCAGTTTTATGTACTGTAGCATTCAGAGACTTTGGCCAGTGAGCAACCACCCTGTACACCCAAGTGACCATATAGCAATACCCTAGCAACCATGCAGAACTCATTCTCATTCATCTTCTCTCTGTCTCTGTCTCTCTCTCTCGAATGGATCCGTTTGGCACAGCGCAGAGATTTCACATCTCACTAACCCTCAATAAGTCCTTATCACAGCCAATACATCTGTGATGCTGAAATAAACCCTGTGCTTGGGAAAAATGTGAGGTCACATTGTAGTTTTGTCTAGGTCAGTTATGTTTTGCTGCCTGTGTGTGTGAGAGGAAGAGATCACCGTGATTAATGGCAAATCATAAAGCAGCTGGACTTTTTAATGCGCTTCAGCTCTTTAATAAAAGCTTTATACGCTGCTGCTATTTGCTCTTTACAATTACTACAAAAACTACAAGTAGACAGTAGGGGTGAAAAGTTCAAATTTCTCACAGTTCAGTTTGTATCAGGGTTTTAGGGTCACGGTTTCGGTACGGTTTGGTATTTGTTATGTTCAGGGAAAAAATATATATTACTGCCAAATCCAAAGTTAAAATATTCTATTTGGTAACAAACACCCTATTTTTACGCAACACATTAACACAATATTACGCAACATGCATCAACATAAAGTGCATTTCAAACTCAACTCAACATATATTCAACATTCAGAGTCTGTACATCACTATAGAAGAAATAAACTTGCTATTAATATGAATACGAGAATGGATGTCGTAACGCAACTTGAGTATTTTAAACATACATGGAAATACCAAATCTTCATCAATGGAGTAAGGGCAACATAACTTTGGCTATGAACACCCCAAGTGCTTAAGCCAACCTTTTTATGCTGCTTGTTTAAACTTATTTTGCAGCTTTGAAGATTTATGTCAAGTACACGTGAAATGTTCCATTTAAAATGATTCTGACTGTCAAACTAAAAATAAATGGCATAATGACTAAACATCAATAGGGATGTGCACTCTCCAAGTGAGAATGACAGTCATCCTGTGTTTGTAACGTTTGTTGGGAGTTCGGTGTGTAAATTAGCCATTAAATGCCTTACAATAAGCTACAATTTGCATGAAATTAATCGTATAATGTAATCACGCCTGCTAAATCACACACATCTGAATGATCATTCGTGATGTTCATGTCTTGAGATCAAAACGCACTTACAAACACCAGCAAGTGTTTGAAATAACATCCGACTTGGATTTGAAGTGGATTCCGATCACAGAATTAAACAGAATTACATTCATTATTGAGTTATACTGTATGTGATGCTTACTCTTACGCATACTAATCACTTTCATACTAAATATACTTTATACTAAAACAAATACCAGAGACCGCTTAGACAAATGTCTCATGTGCTGAGAATGTGCTAACGGGTTAACCATAAAAATATAAATCATAAACGTTTAAGAATCACTTCATGGTCAGAATGGCGACCTTTTGAATCATGCTTGCGCCAGAGAATTATTGCACCTCGACCTGTAATTAGCCAAAATACTTTTCCGAGACCCTCTACTCTTCCCTGTGGAACACGGAAGCTTGACCTCTGACCCACTTTCTGTAGTTCTGAATTTCTAGGGTTTGAATTTTAGAATTTTGAATTTGGTGTTCTGAAATTTCATCTTCATCTTGAAAACTTGAAGCTGTATTTTTTTAAACTGGATATTTACAGTGTAAGAATTCAGAACCAAAAATGTGCAGTTTGAAAATACATATTTATAAAATTGTGCCATAAAAAAAACTATTCAATTTGGTTAAATATGAAATGTCCAGGATTGGAATTTAAAAAAATTCAAAATCAAACCTATTTAAAATACAATGTAATATTCAATTTGGCAAAATCACACTTATAATTCAAATTCAAAAGTCTATAATTCAAATTTACACAATTCTAATTCAAATTGTTTTGTCATATTTCTGGCTCCATAAATACCGGAGTTTAGCCATATATATATTAGGGCTGGGAATCGATATTTTTGTTTTTTTTAACTAATTAATTGCACAATTTGCTGTGATTAATCGCAATTAATCACATTTTTACCCCAAGCTTGTAATCATCAATATTTAAACTTAGAATCACCTAATTAAATCAGCACAAAGGAAGTATATTTTAAATAATATTTGTAATGACATCTTATTAACGGTATACAGACTCTCCTCAGAACTACAGAGTAGTCATTACCATCAAATATATTACATGCAGCAACATTATAAACAACAACGTTTTTAAATTCAAGTTGGCTATTAAAACCATCAAGGTTATCAAAAAGATTGGTTCAGCTTAGAACTTAAGGCAATTTCTTCATAAGCGCCTACAATATCAAAAACAAAATGTTAAAGTACAAGTTGAAAACCCACACACACACACACACACACACACACTACTGCCGTCATGTTCCGAACACTGGCCGTCCCAAGTGGCAATCGCCACTCTTCATCATTTCATTTATTTATTTATAAAGCACAAATAAACACAACAGAAGTTGACCACTGTGCTGTACAAATGAAGAAGTATAAAACAAACCACACACAATACAGTAACAGACAATAAAACACTAGGTTAGGGTTTAGCGAAAGTTATGAGTGAAATGCAAGAGGTAAAAGATAAGCCTGTAGCTTAGATTTAAAATCATGTACAGACGTTGCAGACCTCACAGATAAAGGAAGACTATTCCATATCCTAGGACCGGCCACTGAAAATGCACGATCACTGTATGTTTTAGCCAAGTAGTTGTCATTGCTCACCCTTGAGCAAAACTCCACCCTTGTTCTTCTCTATCATGACAGGATGCCTTGGCTCGGCACACTCACAATAGCCGCCGCAACAGGAAGTCATTAAAACGAAGGCTGTAGTGTTTGTGACTGAGGCAAAAAAAATGCTACATCAATTGCGTTTGTAACACAGGTCATAATTCGAATGACTAGAAAAATTATATAATTTGTAATAACTATATTTTCAACAGAAATACTAAACAGATGCAATATAATGTCTAATAAAACCCATAGTGTAATTTAAAAAATAAAATAATAAAAAAATAATCCAACATTGAAAGTGTGACGAGTTTAGATTGAGACCGAAAAAACTGTGTGTGATGTCATAAAGACGAGACACGGAAGTAGAGAGAGAGGCACGTTTTGCTGATCGCGGATGACAAATCTAAGAGTGGTGATTGTTGATTTTGATGGTTGCTGATTGTGAACCTGTAAAATCTAATGTGGACATATTTTTTATGCCACTAGCTTGTTTTCAAAGAGTATTGCTTACTGTGCACAATATACAAATTATGGGGAAGTTGTCACAAGGACAAGAACTTTGTAGTGATAAGATTAGGAGTAAGGATGCACCGATGTATTAGCTGCAGATATTTATCAGCTCAATACTGACATAATTAAAACCATCGGCAAATCGGTTTTAAATCCAATGGTTTATTCATAATTACTGTAATTATGATCACACTTTGTAAAAACTCTGTGACTTCAAATGCAAAATCCAGAAATAATTATAGCCACAGAATGTAGTGTAATGCTTAATTTATAATTCATTCTTGCGAGGAAAACCCATCGTTACAGACGTGATAGTTGTGAAAGTTGCACTTACCTATACATGATGATGCAAATCATCCAAAACGCTTTCAAACCAGCAAACTTCGACTTCTTAGACATTTGTATGAAATCCATTAAGGCTAGAAGAATGATTGAGTTAAGATTGAAATTGCAATTGGTCTTGTGCGGTTACTAACCTTAAAAATAGACTGCAATCAGTGCTTCAGCCAGCATTGTGAAAGCAAGCGGCGCTCTCTAGCGGTGTGTATGGCGTTATTTGTTATCCCACATTATAGCGTAATAGAACTTAACAGGGTGTTTTGTTACTTTGGTAACTTTGTATTTTTCCATGTTGTGGTTGACACAGTTGATTTCTGTGGAATTGCCCAACATACGCATACGATGAATTTGTGATGTTCTATTATATACAGTACAAACTTAACAGTAAAATATGAGTTCTGTTGATTGTAATTCCAGGAACAAAATAATCTTTTTCCCCCATCAATCATCATGCTTTAGTTATTTTTCCATTTTCATTATGTCTCTCAATCAATTTTCAATGGAACTTATATATTTTTAGAACAATAAAAAGCTTTTGTACCTCTGTACATTTTAAAAACATAATTTCTGGGCAAAACAGTGATCTGATGACAAAATAAGGTAAGTGGCAAATAAGTATTGGCCAACAGTTTTTGTCAACATCTGTATTGGTTTTAGCCAAAAATGGTCATATTGTCAAATCGGCATCCCTTATTAGGAAGGAGCATTTATGTTTGGTTTTTTTAAACAGAGGTTTTGTATGTTGTCAAAGCCCTCTTAAATTAGAATAATTTTTGTAAATTCTACCCTCCAAATTATATCTTCACGATCATCATATTTTTGTTATAACTCTTAGGTAAAAGAGAACATAATCAAACCACACTGGCATATATTAAGGCAATGGTCAACTATATAAAGGCTGATTTTTACAGAAAGGTTTCAATTTGTGCTCAGGAGAAAGTTACTATATTTTTTCATGAAAGTCAAGTTGGGGCATGTTGTCTCATTTTGATCGGGGCATGTTGTCACATGTGTTTTTGTTATGAACGAGCAGTGAAGGCAGACGAGGAGATGTGGATCCAGTTGCAGTTCAACTTTATTTCATAAACAAAACAGGCAAAACACAAAGGAAAACCCTCAATGGGGAAATAAACATAAAACTAGAAAACACGGGCAGGGAACACACACCAGGCTAACAACATTCAACGAACGACAAGGAGTGAACAAAAAGCAGGGCTTAAATACACAGTGAGTGATGACTGAATGAGACACAGGTGAAAACAATGAACAAAATGGCAGTGATGATGGCAGGTGGATTCTGGGAAGTGTAGTTCTAAACAATGACAAGTGAACACGAAGGCTAACCAAAAGACAAAAGTGAAAACTAAGGAATGCAAAGGTGGCAGACAAAGGGCAACAGTGAAACAAGACAAGGAATTCCTAACATAGCCCCCCTCAAGGATCGGATTCCAGACGATCAACATAAAACAAAAAATGTCCATTGACTGGGGGAGCTTGTGGTGGGCAGACAGACCAAGGGGGCAACGACGGGCAGACAGGCAGTCCAGGGGGCAATGAAGGGTAGACAGGAAGTCCAAGGGGGCACAAAGGGCAGGCAGGAAGTCCAAGGGGGCACAGAAGGCAGGCAGGAAGTCCAAGGGGGCACAAAGGGCAGGCAGGAAGTCCAAGGGGGCACAAAGGGCAGGCAGGAAGTCCAAGGGGGCACAGATGGCAGGCAGGAAGTCCAAGGGGGCACAGATGGCAGGCAGGAAGTCCAAGGGGGCACAAAGGGCAAGGACAGGTTCAGGTGGTCTGGGAGCTGGCCACCGGGCAATGACAGGTTTGGGGAACCTGGGAGGAGGCCACTGGACAGGGACTGGGTCAGGAGGCCTGGGAGGAGGCCACAGGACAGGGACTGGGTCAGGAGGCCTGGGCGGAGGCCACAGGACGGGGACTGGGTCAGGGGGCTTGGGCGGAGGCCACAGGACGGGGACTGGGTCAGGGGGCCTGGGAGGAGGCCACAGGACGGGAACTGGGTCAGGGGGCCTGGGAGGAGGCCACAGGACAGGGACTGGGTCAGGAGGCCTGGGAGGAGGCCACAGGACAGGGACTGGGTCAGGAGGCCTGGGAGGAGGCCACAGGACAGGGACTGGGTCAGGGGGCCTTGGAAGAGGCCACAGGACGGGAACAGGGTCAGGAGGCCTGGGAGGAGGCCACAGGACAGGCACTGGGTCAGGAGGCCTGGGAGGAGGCCACAGGACAGGCACTGGGTCAGGAGGCCTGGGAGGAGGCCACAGGACAGGGACCGGGTCAGGAGGCCTGGGAGGAGGCCACAGGACGGGAACAGGGTCAGGAGGCCTGGGAGGAGGCCACAAAGGCGGTGACCTGGAAGGCTCTGGCGGCGGAGCCGTAGGAGGCTCGGGAGGCGGAGCCGCGGGAGGCGGAGCCGCGGGAGGCTCGGGAGGCGGAGCCGAGGGAGGCTCGGGAGGCGGAGCCGAGGGAGGCTCGGGAGGCGGAGCCGAGGGAGGCTCGGGAGGCGGAGCCGAGGGAGGCTCAGCTGAGGGAGGCTCTGGAGGCGGAGCTGAGGGAGGATCTGGAGGCTCAGAGGCCTCAGGGGGCGGAGCCATGGGAGGCTCAGGAGGCAGAGCCGAGGGAGGAGGAACCATGGAAAGCTTGGGAGGCTCAGGGGCGGAGCTGAGGGAGGCTCTGGAGGCTCAGAGGCCTCAGGGGGCGGAGCCGTGGGAGGCTCAGGAGGCAGAGCCGAGGGAGGAGGAACCATGGAAAGCTCGGGAGGCTCAGGGGGCAGAGCCGTGGGAGGCTCAGGGGGCAGAGCCGTGGGAGGCTCAGGGGGCAGAGCCGTGGGAGGCTCAGGGGCAGAGCTCGGGAGGCAGGAGCCCTGGGAATCTCGGGAGGAGGAGCCCTGGCAGACTCGAGAGATGGAGCCCTGGGAGGCGGAGCCCTAGGAGGCTTGGGAGGAGGAGCCCTGGGTGGCTCAGGAGACTTGAGAGGCGGAGCCCTGGAAGGCTCGAGAGGCTTGAGAGGCGGAGCCCTGGAAGGCTCGAGAGGCTCGAGAGGCAGAGCCCTGGGAGGTTCGAGAGGCGGAGCACTGGGAGGCTCGGGAGACTTGAGAGGCGGAGCCCTGGGAGGCTCGGGAGACTTGAGAGGCGGAGCCCTGGGAGGCTCGGGAGGCGGAGCCCTGGGAGGCTCGGGAGGCGGAGCCCTGGGAGGCTCGGGAGGCGGAGCCCTGGGAGGCTCGGGAGGCTCGGAAGGCGGAGCTCTGGGAAGCTCGGAAGGCGGAGCTCTGGGAAGCTCGGAAGGCGGAGCTCTGGGAAGCTCGGAAGGCGGAGCTCTGGGAAGCTCGGAAGGCGGAGCTCTGGGAAGCTCGGAAGGCTCGAGGGGCGCAGGCTCTAGGACGGGCATGACCATTGGCGCTGGCTTTTGGTCAGTCCTGGCTATTGGTGTTGGCCCGGGAACGGTCGAGGTGACAGGCGCTGGCTCAGGGACGGTCGAGGCGACAGGCGCTGGCTCAGGGACGGTCGAGGCGACAGGCGCTGGCTCAGGGACGGTCGAGGCGACAGGCGCTGGCTCAGGGACGGTCGAGGCGACAGGCGCTGGCTCAGGGACGGTCGAGGCGACAGGCGCTGGCTCGCTGACTGTGGTATGCACTGGCTTGGGTTCGCTGACCGGGGCAGGTGAGGGCTCTGGCTCGCTGGCCGTGGGCTCTGGCTCGCTGGCCGCGGGCTCTGGCTCGCTGGCCGCGGGCTCTGGCTCGCTGGCCGCGGGCTCTGGCTCGCTGGCCGTGGCAGGCGGAGACTGGGGAGCAGAAGCCTTTCCTCTTCTCCTCCTCCGCCGGGCAGACGAAGTGGACCGTGCAGGCTCACTGACCAAGGCAGGCGTGAAGGTATGAACCACGGGCGAGTGGAGGGTTATTACTGTGGGAGGAGTGGCAGAGTTCTCCTCGATGGCGCCCACAGTTAACGGCGAACCGCAGGCCAGCAGAGTCTCCTCCACGAACGCGTGGAGCGTCCAGCCGCTCGATGCCTGTGGCAACCGCTCCTTAAGTGCGGGGTGCAGATTGCGCCTGAAGAAGACCACCAGAGAGGAGTCCGGGAAATCCGAGATACCCGCCAGCTTAAGGAAGTCGCGGATGTGGTCCTCTATAGGGCGGTCCTCTTGCTTCAAGCAGAGCAGGTGGAAGTTTGCTCGTTGAACCGCTGGATCCATAGTGTGGTCGTTCGTTCTGTTATGAGCGAGCAGCGAAGGCATACGAGGAGATGTGGATCCAGTTGCAGTTCAACTTTATTTCATAAACAAACAGGCAAAACACAAAGGAAAACCCTCAATGGGGAAATAAACATAAAACTAGAAAACACGGGCAGGGAACACACACCAGGCTAACAACATTCAACGAACGACAAGGAGTGAACAAAAAGCAGGGCTTAAATACACAGTGAGTGATGACTGAATGAGACACAGGTGAAAACAATGAACAAAATGGCAGTGATGATGGCAGGTGGATTCTGGGAAGTGTAGTTCTAAACAATGACAAGTGAACACGAAGGCTAACCAAAAGACAAAAGTGAAAACTAAGGAATGCAAAGGTGGCAGACAAAGGGCAACAGTGAAACAAGACAAGGAATTCCTAACAGTTTTAAATGCCATAAATGTGCAATTTATCAAATAATATACATGTTGTCCAGTGTTTTGATAATTTTCATGTTAACTTTTCCATTTTTGTTGATTGATAAATTGTTTTGTGCTTCATAACTGGATTACTTTTTAACAAATTTAGCTAAAAAAAGTCTATATTAGGGCATGTAATTCAGGCATAGATTTAAAGTGATGCATAGATTTTGTTTTGGTGGTTTTGACGAGGGTTTAGGGAACTCGTCCCCGCTATTGGGGCAAGTTGTCACAAAAGGTCAAGGTGTGTTCAGTTAACTGTATTTTTTTTCCTGGGAAAAACTGAAAAAATTAAATAGCTTTTTTGTTGCCAAGACTTCAAGGTATGTGGCTAAACAGAAATTTACTTTCTAAAATAAACCTACTCTAAGAAATATTCACTGGAGTAAAGAGATTTACAAAGTGTAGTAGAAATAGTATGAATAGTTTGGTGTTTTATTCCGAGCATGGCTGTCTTTTAACAGAGCTGCGTTGTCCAAATGGTATTTTAAGGTTGTGCCACAGAAAAACACATCTCCAGCACAAATCACAAGAATAGATTAATGAGAAGGTGTTAGTATGCATGAGTCCGCTTTGCTTCATTAGGTTTTATTAAACAGCACACTGATGTGTATGAATGCAATGTACGGCGGGCGGCACGAATCCATAAGCACATTTCTCACGGGGGCCGTCACCTTGGCCCAATGCCACACAGGTATTCACAAAATGAAGCATTGGTGTACTGTGTGTTTGGTTATTTATTCAGATATTTGTTCTGTTGATGTGAAATGACTGACTGGTGCAGTGCATGTATTGCAATATGAATACAAAGCAGTTAAATGGCTTTATCATCTACTTCACTTAACAATAAAAATGATCTCATGAGGAAACGGATTGCCATCTTAGTCCAGAGAGTCCATTAATACTGAATTTGAAGTGGTGTTTGCTAAGTCAAGCATCACTATTACTATTGCATAAACTTAGGGTTTGTTCAAATCCCTAACCGTACGTACTACACTGTTGGCGCAACAGACATGAATGATACATACGATCTGCAGCTTTTACTATCTTGGCTTTCAGACATATTTTCACCTGATGGATGATAACATGGCCAAAAAAAGAAAAAAAGAAAGAAGAGGACATCAGAATATCACAGACTTGGCTCTTTCAGAACTCTTTTTTTTGTCTTAGAAAATTCAGGAAATTGCTCCCACAACAGACCCTCGCATTTTACGCCGTTCTGCCTCTCCCAGTGCCGTCCAACTTGATTTAGAGCAGTTTGATTGTATTTTCTTAATGTAAAAGACCTGTACTCTGTAGAATTGGGACTGCAGCTAAACACATTTAGAGTTTCTGTTCAGCGAGGATTGGTGATGATCTGGGGGTGCTTCCGCAAGGCTGGAATCAGGCAGATTCGTCTTTGTGAAGGATGCATGAATCAAGCCATGCACAAGGATATCCTGGAAGAAATCTTGCTTGCTTCTACTCTGACAATGTTCCCCAATTCTGAGGATCAATAGCATTCTGTGATGGTGATATTCTTCTCACCAGAATTGTACAGGGCGGTTATCTGAGTTACGGTAGACTTTGTCAGTTCAAACCAGTCTGGCCATTCTCTGTTGACCTCTCTCATCAACAAGACATTTCTGTCCACAGAACTGCCACTCACTGGACATTTTTCATTTTTGGCACCATTCTGTGTAAACTCTAGAGAGTGTTGTGTGTGAAAATCCCAGAAGATCAACAGTTACAGAAATACTCAAACCAGCCCGTCTGACACCAACAATCATACCATGGTCCAAATCACTGAGATCAATATTTTTCCCTATTCTGATGGTTGACGTGAACATTAACTGAAGCTCCTGACCCATATCTGCATGATTTTATGCAATGCATTGCTGCCACACAATTGGCTGATTAGATAATCGCATGGATGCTTTTTGGTGTCAGACGAGCTGGTTTGAGCATTTCTGTAACTGCTGATGGATGTTGTGGCTGATCGGTGTGTGTGTGTGTGTGTGTGTGTGTGTGTGTGTGTATGCACACAAACATACATATATTAGAGATGGGAATCGTAAGGAATTTAATGATTCAGATTCTGATTCCTTAGCGGTTCAATTAACAATTCTTACGTTTGAGGAAGACATTTTTTTTAAATTTGAAATTACATTTTTCTGAGAGTCATTTGTTTGGGAATCAAATTACACTTGTCATGCAGTGTTTTGCACTATAGATTCAGAAGTAGTGCGGTGCTGCTGCTGAATATCGCTGCAGAAAACTCTGTAAGATTATTTTAGAATTAAGCAGGAAATGCTTAAACATTAACAAAACTGAAGACTTGAAATATAGATCTTAACAGTTCTTCCCACTTTAATTTTATGGAAAAGAGCAGGTCAGTGATTCTACAAAATATCTTGTTATCTTGTATCTATTTTGTTCTCCTAGAAAGTAGGTAGGCTACTACAGGTTTGAAACCACACAATGGTGAGTAAACGATGATATAATTAAAAATGTTGTGTGTACTATTCCTTGAAAAATGTGAAACTCTTTCCACAAACTCTCCTTTCTTCTCTGTTGATGTTTTCAGTGGAAAAGTCACATCTGGACAGTGTGAAATTGGATAAGGTATAAACACACACATACAGGACTTCACAAAGTCCTTTTCATAGCAATGACCTCATATTTAGACCTTCGAAGGGCAGATCTCCAAACATATTCCCCTTATGTAAGACAGCGGGGTGGAATAAGGAAGAAATCTTACCTTAGAAGCAGCCAATGGTCAAGCCCCATTTTCAGGTCCCCATCTGGAAAACAACAACCCCTCTTTATTCCTGAGCTGGTTTTTCTGTGTGAGGAAAATGTGTTCTTCATATTAGTGGGATGTGGAGAAATACTTGAGCTCTCATTTTCTCTCACACTGCTTCTCTTTCTCAACTCCCTCACTGTTATTTAATAATAGCCTCTCTCTCCCTTAGAAAATAAGTGTGCTGGGTAATTTGGCTGATCTGAAGTCGGTTTTTCCATGCAGTATGTGGCAGCCGGAGGCCATTGGCATGATGAAATTGAATGTTTGACTGATCGGCACTCAACAGTTTCCAGATCGCACTGCCAACTTCAATTTACCTCCCATGAGGATCTTGCTGTCTAAGAGCTATAGAATATAGTGTTTTTCTGTGTATGGCCATTTAAGTGTCTGTTTACAATCTTTTTGGTTCTCAGCACACTTAAAACTCCTGTTCTGGTTAAACTTAAACTGATGGCAACTGGAAAGGTAACATATTCAAAGGAAGCTTTACAGAAAGGAGCTTTACAGAACAATGCATCTAATGGCTCTGAGCGTTTGAGTCTTGTGGTTACAAATCTTGTGTGTTGGTTGGTGGGTGGGTTAGCTTAGCTACTGTATGCTTCACAGTACAGACGTTGGCTTAATATGACAAAACCTCCCTTTGGGAATGTCCTTATTTGAAACAAAATAAATAAGTCATGACCAAATGTAATTATCATTTATTCAGTTACAGTGTTAAAAGCTTTCTTTTAAGGTACAGTATAGGTCATGGTTGGTCTGTTGTAATTATAGAATAATTTAGTATCAATCAAGATAGAGCCACATTGAGAGCCCCATATCTCTGGCATTTAACCATATCTGGTCTTCATAATTAAGATACAAAAAGGAAAGTTTGTTCTGAACCTGAATCTAAAAGGATATATTGAGATCTTTTTTTACTTTTAGAGTTATAGACACTCCCAACTTTGGAAAAATTGATTTCCCCATTTTATTTTTTTGACACACTATTGCCATTTAATTCAACAACGGGTGCTGCAAATGTCTATTTCATATGGGTTTGATGTTTGTCTTTTGAAAGTTATCGTGTTCTGTGCTTTGCCTGTTGCCAAAGTAACAACAGTTCTCAGAGGATGAAAGTTCACATAGTATTGCTACTGACCCTTCGTTGACATGACCCCACACACACACACACACACACACACACACACACACACAGACAGTCATATGAGGGTATGACCCAGAACATTTCCTTGTTAGTCCAACAGTCAGTGAGTCTTCATTAGATTTGCTGTGATTAACACATTACAGCAACATTAACTCATTAGTACATTAGTCAATCTATAGTCATATCCTTATTTTACAGCAGTCACATCCATTAGCAGGGCTATTATCCAGTTGGCAGTGTTATCTGCCAGTTGTGTTGCACGGGCAAGTGTGTTATGATATACAAAGACAATTGCTGATCCTTGATTTAATTGCATGCACATTTGTAATTGCATTTGCATGTAAATTCTAAACGTTTATTTACATGCCGTTCAGGTTTGATCAGAATATGAGACAAGAATCCTTTTCATCTGAACAAAAAGAAATTGATCGACCAGCTACAGTAGCCCCAAAATGTAATTGGATGCTTGAGTAACACTTAAAAATGTCTGAATGTCATTGCATTGATTCGGGGAATGGGGGAGTGTTTGAGAAACCTGTTTGAAAACATTACATTTGCAATTTCCAACTACGTTTTTGGACAGTGTAGATCATCTAGACCAGTT